>NC_057813.1:382419170-382422012 GCF_018294505.1 Triticum aestivum
CATCGCACCCGCCGCCCAGCGCCGCCCCTCCCCGTGCGCCTCGCCGTCTCCTCCGACGACCGGAGCCGCCCGCCGGAGCCCCGCGCCGTTTCGCCGGAGTTCGTTCGCCGCCGCCGCCGGTTTTATTCGGTGAACCGGTATAAACCGCTAACCCGCCCGGTTTTTCTTTAAAGTTTCTAGATCGGTTTTTATATTTTAAATTAGTTTATTTTGCGAGCGTTCATTAGATAGGGTTCGGTAGCGGACGATTTTCATTCGTTAGCGATCGGTAACGAACGTTCACTATTTAGTCTTTTTCTTTTATTTTAGTTTTTCGGCCAGGGACCCGTCTGTGAATATTTTATTTACAGATTAGCTCCTGGACTTCAAACACTCACAACTTTTTACTCGTTAGTCCAAATCCAACGAAACCAACGCCCACTTCTTCGTTATGATCCCCTCTATCCAGTAAAACAACTCAAACATGTTTTTGAAAGTTTAAAATTTGAATTAGATCAGATTTGTATTTGAACTTCGTTTGATCGTAACTTGAGTTTTATAACTCCGATTTGGGTGATTCTTTTTGCATTTCGAAGCTCTTGACCTAAGCTTTCTGATAAGGCCAAATTAACATAATTTTGGTACTATTAGAAATTGTTTTATGTTGCAAGAGTGATTCGCTTGGTTTTGATGTTTTCCGAATCGTACTCTTCGTTCTTTCTGATCTTTAGAGTGATTGCTTATGTGTGGTTACTATTGCTTGATCACGATAGATTGACGGGAGTGTGACGAGTAGAACTATCAAGAGTTTGTAGTGCGAATCACCTTCATCAACATTGCAGGCAAGTTCACACTTTGATCATACTTCCTTATTACCCAGTTTTTATGCATTAGATCAATCCTCAAACATTGCATGATTATGATCTAATTAAATTGTGGGTTTTGGGAAAGTAGTTGAGGTAGTACCTATTACCTGTTTTGTTTTCAAACCCTTGGGAGTTACTTCTACGTTTGCTTATTATGCCATGCTATGCTAGTAGACGTGGATTGGGTGAGTGAATTTCCATGACAGATGTGAGATTTTTAATTAATAGTTTATTTAAGGTGGCAACTTAAACACACATCTGGGTGGATTGAGCCACCTGGTTACTCCAGGACTTGGCTGTCTAGGCACCTGGGTTTCCAGGACTTGCCTGTATTTCTTCGGACCGCCACCCAGGCTCAAAGGGATCATGAGATTATTCAAACTAGAAACTTCCGTGTGCAGCCACAAGCCATTATGGGCTCTGGCATAGTTGATTAAGTTGTGCGAACTCTTACGGGTAGACTAGCAGATGTAGGGGAAAGTAGGTGTACCGGTCTACCCACATGTAAGGTGCTAGCACTTCCGAAAGACTATGTCTCGGTCATCCGTTTCTCAAACATCATGTAGTGCGAGAAATCAAACAGAGGCGATCGAGTCTTGAGGGAAAAGTGCGCAAACCTCTGCAGAGTGTACAAACTAATCATGATTAGCCGTGTCCCCGGTTATGGACATCTTGAGTATCTAGTACTTGATTTTCCTGTGAATCTCATCATGTTACTTTAATAAATATTGTTGGGTTTTAATGAGTACTTTTAAGTGGGATTGAGAATGCTGTCAACCATTCTCAATGTTTAACAACCACCATGATAGTTAAATGAATTTATTCCTTTGCAGTAGGAAAAAAATTGGCTTTATGCAAAACTGTAACCATAGAGCTTTTCCACCAGCCAAATATGCATGTAGTGATAGCCTTTATTCATCATTGCTCTATGGTGTGAATTTGCCAGTACATTCAATGTACTGACCCGTTTTCGGGCTGCAACTTTTCATGTTGCAGACTTTTCAGACGACGAGTAAGTTCCTATACTCAACTTTGCCGTTGGTGTTGATGGGAATCCACAACCTTGTTGCTTCCTCTATTTTGGATTGAGGTAATAGTTTTTACGTTATTTTATACATGTGATTTACCTCTGTTATAAATCCTCGAGTACTGTGTGTGTCAGCATACCGATCCAGGGATGACACGTAAGCATAGAGACTTGACCCATTCGGGTCGGCTCGCTACAAGTTTGCATTTTATGACCTCCGTGAATTCAAATTCTTTTCACCACAAAACCCTGGAGAGAAGATGACATGACTTCTTCCATTTATTTAAATGACAAGGGGTGTTGAAAATATTTGAATTTCATTTGGGAAATATTTCCAACCCAGGAACTTTATGCAACTCAATGATTTTCATGAGTGAAGATAAAATGACTTCTTCAAAACATATGAAATATGAGTTGGGAGTTTCAAATAATTAAATTCAAAGTTCTTTTGAATTTATTTTTCAATTTGGAGTTATTTGAGTTTTATTCAAATTATTTTTCTCCAAAAATAAAATATATGGGAAATAGGGTAACATGATTCCCTACATCAGAAAATTGGAGAGAAATAAATTTGAATTAATTTTGGTATTTTAAAAATGATTTTTATTGGATTTTACTAGGGCAGAAGCACTCTTTGCTTTATTTGAATTTGTGTGTATTTTATTTGACTCTAGAAAAATGTTCACGATGTAGGAAATCTTTTTCTGCAAATTTTGATATATTATATGCCTTTATAGTGTTTTTTTATTTATTTTGTTCTATTAAGTTTGTTTGTCTGGAAAAATGTTTTAAAAAAAACTATTCTTCGCCGACTGGGCCGGCCCAGCCGAAGCCAGGCCGCGGCCCAGCCCAGCGCGCCCACGCCGCCCCTGAGCTCCCGCAGGAGACCCGCCGCCGCACGGCATCGCCGCTGCCATACGCCGCCCGGCCTCTCCCCGCCGCCTCTCCGTTGCCCCTTCTCCACGCCTCC
>NC_057813.1:382422459-382429540 GCF_018294505.1 Triticum aestivum
CTCCCCTCGCTCGCCGCCCCGCCGCCCAAGTCGTCGCCGCCGGCGAGATCCGCCCCGCGCCGCAGCCCGGAGCCGCCACCCTCGCCGCCTATGCCCACCGCCGTCGCCACCATCGCACCCGCCGCCCAGCGCCGCCCCTCCCCGTGCTCCTCGCCGTCTCCTCCGACGACCGGAGCCGCCCGCCAGAGCCCCGCGCCGTTTCGCCGGAGTTCGTTCGCCGCCGCCGCCGGTTTTATTCGGTGAACCGGTATAAACCGCTAACCCGCCCGGTTTTTCTTTAAAGTTTCTAGATCGGTTTTTATATTTTAAATTAGTTTATTTTGCGAGCATTCATTAGATAGGGTTCGGTAGCGGACGATTTTCGTTCGTTATCGATCGGTAACGAACGTTCACTATTTAGTCTTTTTCTTTTATTTTAGTTTTTCGGCCAGGGACCTGTCTGTGAATATTTTATTTACAGATTAGCCCCTGGACTTCAAACACTCACAACTTTTTACTCGTTAGTCCAAATCCAATGAAACCAACGCCCACTTCTTCGTTATGATCCCCTCTATCCAGTAAAACAACTCAAACATGTTTTTGAAAGTTTAAAATTTGAATTAGATCAGATTTGTATTTGAACTTCGTTTGATCGTAACTTGAGTTTTATAACTCCGATTTGAGTGATTCTTTTTGCATTTCGAAGCTCTTGGCCTAAGCTTTCTGATAAGGCCAAATTCACATAATTTTGGTACTGTTAGAAATTGTTTTATGTTGCAAGAGTTATTCGCTTGGTTTTGATGTTTTCCGAATCGTACTCTTCGTTCTTTCCGATCTTTTGAGTGATTGCTTATGTGTGGTTACTATTGCTTGATCACGATAGATTGACCGGAGTGTGACGAGTAGAACTATCAAGAGTTTTGAGTGCAAATCACCTTCATCAACATTGTAGGCAAGTTCACACTTTGATCATACTTCCTTATTACCCAGTTTTTATGCATTAGATCAATCCTCAAACATTGCATGATTATGATCTAATTAAATTGTGGGTTTTGGGAAAGTAGTTGAGGTTGTACCTATTACCTGTTTTGTTTTCAAACCCTTGGGAGTTACTTCTACGTTTGCTTATTATGCCATGCTATGCTAGTAGACGTGGATTGGGTGAGTGAATTTCCATGACAGATGTGAGATTTTTAATTAATGGTTTATTTAAGGTGGCAACTTAAACACACATCTGGGTGAATTGAGGCACCTGGTTACTCCAGGACTTGCCTGTCTAGGCACCTGGGTTTCCGGGACTTGCCTGTATTTCTTCGGACCGCCACCCAGGCTCAAAGGGATCATGAGATTATTCAAACTAGAAACTTCCGTGTGCAGCCACAAGCCATTATGGGCTCTGGCATAGTTGATTAAGTTGTGCGAACTCTTACGGGTAGACTAGCAGATGTAGGGGAAAGTAGGTGTACTGGTCTACCCACATGTAAGGTGCTAGCACTTCCAAAAGACTATGTCTCGGTCATCCGTTTCTCAAACATCATGTAGTGCGAGAAATCAAACGGAGGCGATCGAGTCTTGTGGGAAAAGTGCGCAAACCTTTGCAGAGTGTACAAACTAATCATGATTAGCCGTGTCCCCGGTTATGGACATCTTGAGTATCTAGTACTTGATTTTCCTATGAATCTCATCATGTTACTTTAATTAATATTGTTGGGTTTTAATGAGTACTTTTAATTGGGATTGAGAATGCTGTCAACCATTCTTAATGTTTAACAACCACCATGATAGTTAAAAGAATTTATTCCTTTGCAGTAGGAAAAAAATTGGCTTTACGCAAAACTGTAACCATAGAGCTTTTCCACCGGCCAAATATGCATATAGTGATAGCCTTTATTCATCATTGCTCTATGGTGTGAATTTGCGAGTACATTCAATGTACTGACCCGTTTTCGGGCTGCAACTTTTCATGTTGCAGACTTTTCAGACGACGAGTAAGTGATACGTTAGGGTTACGATTTCCTATACTCAACTTTGCCGTTGGTGTTGATGGGAATCCACAACCTTGTTGCTTCCGCTATTTTAGATTGAGGTAATAGTTTTTACGTTATTTTATACATGTGATTTACCTCTGTTATAAATCCTCGAGTACTGTGTGTGTTAGCATACCGATCCAGGGATGACACGTAAGCACAGAGACTTGACCCATTCGGGTCGGGTCGCTACAAGATGGTATCAGAGCACATGTTGACTGTAGGACGTGACCCTAGAAACTGGCAAGCCCATAGGAAAGATTTTTCTCTACAACTTTCTTTTCAAAAGAATCTTTTACCTCTCTTCTCTTCTGAGCTTATTCAAATATTCCCTTTTAGTGAGACCATACCCTTTTCCCCTTTTGACCATATGAAGATTCGGCTGATGAGACCACTCCAAGGAGTACAAGATATCGGACAACTAAAGACCACTTTGGAATGAAGAGGGTTTTACCGTGCATGATAATGATGGAACTACAACAGTTGAAGACTTCGAAGACTAGGAGAATTTGAGGAATATGAAGAATTTCCAGATTTTTATGATCTAGGAAGGCCACCCCTATGGAACTTGGCAGACTATGGAAGCTGTCAATACCCGAGATCAAGGTGTGTTGGAGGAAGATCGGAACATGGAGCATTAGAATTCAAAGTTTTGTCAAGAAAGACCTAAGGCAGGAGATATCAACTATGGAATAAAAGTTCATGTCAATGACCAAGGCAGACTCATGCTATTACTACCATGTTGAGTTAAGCATGCATTCCTTCGGAAGTATTGGATGGTAGAAGGCTGATGGAGCATTTGTCAGCAAAGGATGCAATTTTAACGTAGCTAGTGTATCACCAGGATCCGGAGTATTACATCGGGAATTTTATGATGGAGCTTCTGAAAGCCGTATTTGACGAGAAAGCATTCAGTGAAGAACTTAGGAACCAGAAGCCGAAAGTAGCCAAGCTGGAGGAGCTAAACCTCGAGATACCGGAGAATTGCCAGGAGCTGAAGGATAGAAGGACATGGTTCATGTCAAGGATGTTGAAAACCCAGAAGTTTGGAACGCAACTCCAGAAATACTAAAGGATTTCATGAGAGACTTCGCGTCAACAGAGATGATTTGGCGAAAGAACTTGAGAAGAACAAGCATGATCAGAAGAAGCCATCGGAAACATGAACAAGAATTGAAGAGTGTGGTGACGTTGAAGATTTATTGACCATTAGAAGACGAAACCCAGTTGTACCTACATTAGATGCGACGTTTGTGAGCTGTCATTTGTTTGATGTTTTCCAACACCACAATAAAACTGTCTTTTCAAAACTATTGTTTGTACTGTGTGCATCCCTCTCGATCTCTCTTATCCCACCCCAAACCCATGGACCCAATAGAGGATGAATGGAGATGAGCTTGTATTTTCTGGACCGATGAGTCAATTGGAGATGGACTGATGGATTTACAACATGGAAGATCATAGGAAGAATAACCCTATAGTCGAAAAGGATATAGCCCAGCATGCTCTTCCGTTCTTTGAAAGAGGTGCTGCTACCTGGGTGGAGGATGTACCAAACCATCAATGGATGGCAAAGAGTAACCACTTGGGAAGAATTTAAGTTGACTCTGCAAAGATCCCGGTTTGTGTCCCAGAAGTTGAAGCCTTATGGAAAAGATATGAAGAAACCTTGTGCATGTAAGATTTGTGGAGAAATAGGACACAAACATAAAGAAAAACAAGGACGAATACCCTCATAAGCGGAGGATTTCCAAAGGAGTTAGCAGAGAATTTCAGGGAACTTCGGTTGGAGAATGTTCCCAAAGGTTTTGTTGCAGCAATGGAAGTTCAGTCTACATTGTTGGGAAAAGATTCGTGAAGCTCAGAAGGATGACAAATAGATTGCTGAGATAAAAGAGAGGATGAGCAAAGGAAAGGCCAAAGGTTTTCGTAAGGATGAGCACGACACCTTATGGTTCGAGGACCGTGTATATGCTCCCAATAATGCAAAGATCAGGAAGTAAATACTTCAAGATGCTCATGACTCACCATACTCGATTCGCCCTGGAAACACCAAGATGTATTTGGATTTGACGGAGCGTTTCTGGTGGACTGGTATGAAGAAGGATATTATGGAGTATGTAGTCGTAAGTGATGTATGCCAGAGAGAGTAAAAGCAGAGCATCAGAAGCCAGCAGAATTACTGCAGCCTATGCCGATACCTGAATGGAAGTGGGATAAGCTTGGCATGGATTTCATTACCGGATTTCGCAGAACCGAACAAGATATGATTCTATCTGGGTAGTAGTTGATTCGATTGACCAAAGTGGCTCACTTTATCCCAGTGAAAACCACCTATACAAGTGAGAAGTTGGCCAAGATATATTTGACCAGGATCGTATGTCTGCATGGAGTTCTGAGGACCATCGTAGAGGAACACAGTTTACCTCAAAGTTTTGGAATCAGCTGCACCAGACTTTGGGTACTAGGCTAGAGTTCAGTATAGCCTTTCATCCGCAGACAGATGGATAAATCGAGAGAGTCAATCAGATTCTGGAGGACATGTTGAGAACGTGTGCGCTAGATTATGGATCTAGTAGTGATGATAATCTACCTTACGTGGAGTTCTCATACAACAACAGTTACCCAGCCAGTTTGAAGATGGCCCCTTTTGAAGCTTTGTATGGGAGAAGGAGCCAGACACCGTTGCTGTGGGATGAAGTTGGAGACCGTCAGTTGTTTGGATCAAATGTGATCAAGGATCAAGAGAATGTTAAGTTGCTTCAAGATAGACTGAAGGTAGCTCAGTCCTGGCAGAAGAGTATTGCAGACTCAAGAACGCAAGGAGGTAGTCTATGAAATTGGAGATAGAGCATGTCTTTGTGTGTCCCCTCTGCGAGGAGTTAAACAATCTGGAGTTAAGGGAAAGTTAGCCCCGAGATTTGTAGGACCATACTGAGTTTTGGAGCGTATAGGAGAAGTGGTCAACAAGTTGGAGTCACCCGAAGCACTGTCAGGAGTTCATGATGTGATTCACGTTTCCCAGTTGAAGAAGTGCCATGCAGAGATGGCCAATATTCCCCTGTAAGGACGCTTGACCCTGGAAAGGATAATGATGTTCCACGAAGTGGAGTATGGATTTCATAAGTATAAGTTTTATCTCGGTATGTGGGACATTCCACGAGGATGAAGAGATGTATTACTATTGGATATAAAGAAGGTATGATGTTGGAAATAGGGATCAATGGAAATTCCATGATGAGTCTGAGTAATCATGTCCTAGTTTGGTGCCAATAGAAGGATGCAAGATAGTACAATTGGATGGAAGTTGGAAGTTGGAATAATGATCAGTTGCCCCGATGATGAGCTCAAGGTTTACAAGTGATGAGATGGGCCATAACCCACAGGCCCCAGGACCTGCCAAGAAGCAAGCACGCTCTTGCTGAAGGAAAACCTGGGAAGAAGTTATGATTTTATCAACAGACGATTCTATAGGAATTTACACAAAACCTGAGAGTTGTGAAGGAACGATAGTTGTTTGTTTGGCTTGCAGAATCAATGGATTTATCCGAACTTGGTTCGTTGACAAGAGAAATTTTGTAATGCTTGTGAGGATGACCGAGTGTTAGAATGCGAGATTCGCTAAACCATGTACAAGGTAATGATTTGGGTGCGGGATGGATTGATCACCATACCGACTTACTCTTATTATTCGCCTTGTTATACGGAATGGTAAATCTGAGTGACTTACCTATAGTAGAGAGACGACGATCAAAACCTTATTTGGACCTTAGAATGGTATAAGTATTTTCCCTTGTACACGACAGTTGTTGCCAAACGTAGGTCATACGGTGAGGTTCAGCCCAGACCCGTTTTCTGCGGGAGAAACCATAAATTGTTGACCACCAGGAGATATCGATAGTTGTTTAGTATCGGCGCCAGACCCGTCAGCTAAGAAGATCCAGTCCTGAAGGACCTTACCAAGATGAAAGGACAGAAGAATTGCGGTAAAGGTTATGCCACCACCGGAAGAGCCCAGAGAAGGAATTATCCAGAGGATCTAAGAAGATCGACACTGCCAACAATAAGGATGGAGTATATGAGTTTTGATGGAACCGTAACCATGCTTTTAAGGGTGGTAGCACCCGAAACCCCCGGAGACGATCGATGGATTTTTTAGAAGACCCCAAACCCTAACCTATTTCTTGCTAGCCTCTCCAAATCTCGAGGACGAGATTCATTTTAAGGGTGGTAGGTTTGTAACATCCCAAAATTCTAAATTTTGAAATGTTATAAACAAATAGATTGTTTTGATTGATTGTTTGATTGTTGTGTGATTGATTGAAATTTGAAACTTTTTGAAAGTTAAATGAGAGGGAATAAAAGGACTTTCCCAAACTTTCATTTTGCATTTTACGACCTTCGTGAATTCAAATTCTTTTCAACACAAAACCCTGGAGAGAAGATGACATGACTTCTTCCATTTATTTAAATGACAAGGGGTGTTGAAAATATTTGAATTTCATTTGGGAAATATTTCCAACCCAGGAACTTTATGCAACTAAATGATTTTCACGAGCGAAGATAAAAAGACTTCTTCAAAACATATGAAATATGAGTTGGGAGTTTCAAAGAATTAAATTCAAAGTTCTTTTGAATTTATTTTTCAATTTGGAGTTATTTGAGTTTTATTCAAATTATTTTTCTCCAAAAATAAAATATATGGGAAACAGGGTAACATGATTCCCTACATCAGAAAATTGGAGAGAAATAAATTTGAATTAATTTTGGTATTTTAAAATGATTTTTATTGGATTTTACTAGGGCAGAAGCACTCTTTGCTTTATGTGAATTTGTGTGTATTTTATTTGACTCTAGAAAAATGTTCACGATGTAGGAAATCTTTTTTTGCAAATTTTGATATATTATATGCCTTTATAGTTTTTTTATTTATTTTGTTCTATTAAGTTTGTTTGTCTGGAAAAATGCTTAAAAAAACTATTCTTCGCCGACTGGGCCGGCCCAGCCGAAGCCAGGCCGCGGCCCAGCCCAGCGCGCCCGCGCCGCCCCCGAGCTCCCGCAGGAGACCCGCCGCC
>NC_057813.1:382430059-382478281 GCF_018294505.1 Triticum aestivum
CGCCGCCTCTCCGTTGCCCCTTCTCCACGCCTCCCGAGGCCGCCTCCCCGCCTATTTAAGCCGCCCCGGCCCCGTCTCTCCTCTCTCCCCTCGCTCGCCGCCCCGCCGCCCAAGTCGCCGCAGCCGGCGAGATCCGCCCCGTGCCGCCGCCCGGAGCTGCCACCCTCGCCGCCTATGCCCACCGTCGTAGCCACCACCACACCCGCCGCCCAACGCGGCCCCTCCCCGTGCGCCTCGTCGTCTCCTCCGACGACCGGAGCCGCCCGCCGGAGCCCCGCGCTGTTTCGCCGGAGTTCGTTCGCCGCCGCCGCCGGTTTTATTCGGTGAACCGGTATAAACCGCTAACCCGCCCAGTTTTTCTTTAAAGTTTGTAGATCGGTTTTTATATTTTAAATTAGTTTATTTTGCGAGCGTTCATTAGATAGGGTTCGGTAGCGGACGATTTTCGTTCGTTAGCGATCGGTAACGAACATTCACTATTTAGTCTTTTTCTTTTATTTTAGTTTTTCGGCCAGGGACCTGTCTGTGAATATTTTATTTACAGATTAGCCCCTGGACTTCAAACACTCACAACTTTTTACTCGTTAGTCCAAATCCAACGAAACCAACGCCCACTTCTTCGTTATGATCCCCTCTATCCAGTAAAACAACTCAAACATGTTTTTGAAAGTTTAAAATTTGAATTAGATCAGATTTGTATTTGAACTTCGTTTGATCGTAACTTGAGTTTTATAACTCCGATTTGAGTGATTCTTTTTGCATTTCGAAGCTCTTGACCTAAGCTTTCTGATAAGGCCAAATTCACATAATTTTGGTACTGTTAGAAATTGTTTTAAGTTGCAAGAGTTATTCGCTTGGTTTTGATGTTTTCAAATCGTACTCTTCGTTCTTTCCGATCTTTTGAGTGATTGCTTATGTGTGGTTACTATTGCTTGATCACGATAGATTGACCGGAGTGTGACGAGTAGAACTATCAAGAGTTTTGAGTGCGAATCACCTTCATCAACATTGCAGGCAAGTTCACACTTTGATCATACTTCCTTATTACCCAATTTTTATGCATTAGATCAATCCTCAAACATTGCATGATTAGGATCTAATTAAATTGTGGGTTTTGGGAAAGTAGTTGAGGTAGTACCTATTACCTATTTTGTTTTCAAACCCTTGGGAGTTACTTCTACGTTTGCTTATTATGCCATGCTATGCTAGTAGACGTGGATTGGGTGAGTGAATTTCCATGACAGATGTGAGATTTTTAATTAATGGTTTATTTAAGGTAGCAACTTAAACACACATCTGGGTGGATTGAGGCACCTGGTTACTCCAGGACTTGCCTGTCTAGGCACCTGGGTTTCCAGGACTTGCCTGTATTTCTTCGGACCGCCACCCAGGCTCAAAGGGATCATGAGATTATTCAAACTAGAAACTTCCGTGTGCAGCCACAAGCCATTATGGGCTCTGGCATAGTTGATTAAGTTGTGCGAACTCTTACGGGTAGACTAGCAGATGTAGGGGAAAGTAGGTGTACCGGTCTACCCACATGTAAGGTGCTAGCACTTCCGAAAGACTATGTCTCGGTCATCCGTTTCTCAAACATCATGTAGTGCGAGAAATCAAACGGAGGCGATCGAGTCTTGTGGGAAAAGTGCACAAACCTCTGCAGAGTGTACAAACTAATCATGATTAGCCGTGTCACCGGTTATGGACATCTTGAGTATCTAGTACTTGATTTTCCTGTGAATCTCATCATGTTACTTTAATTAATATTGTTGGGTTTTAATGAGTACTTTTAATTGGGATTGAGAATGCTGTCAACCATTCTCAATGTTTAACAACCACCATGATAGTTAAATGAATTTATTCCTTTGCAGTAGGAAAAAAATTGGCTTTACACAAAACTGTAACCATAGAGCTTTTCCACCAGCCAAATATGCATGTAGTGATAGCCTTTATTCATCATTGCTCTATGGTGTGAATTTGCCAGTACATTCAATGTACTGACCCGTTTTCGGGCTGCAACTTTTCATGGTGCAGTTCAGACGACGAGTAAGTGATACGTTAGGGTTACGATTTCCTATACTCAACATTGCCGTTGGTGTTGATGGGAATCCACAACCTTGTTGCTTCCGCTATTTTGGATTGAGGTAATAGTTTTTACGTTATTTTATACATGTGATTTACCTCTGTTATAAATCCTCGAGTACTGTGTGTGTCAGCATACCGATCCAGGGATGACACGTAAGCACAGAGACTTGACCCATTCGGGTCGGGTCGCTACAAGGCCCCTGTTTAATTAGTGTTAGGTTTAATTGGTGTTAATTAACTAGTTAATTAGATGATCCACTAACACATGGGCCCCGCACTACTGACGGTTTAGTTAGGGCTAGTTTACCACTAATTATCTCAGTTAGTTAACTGAGTCACTGACCAGTGGACCCCACTGGTCAGGTTTGACCCGGGGCAGCTCTGTTGACCTGCTGACGTCACACTGACGTCAGGCTGACGCAGTAATCCTTTTCAGGAATTAATTTAATTCTATTTATTCAGAAAATCCGTAAAAAGGCTTAAACTTCTAGAATTCATAGAAATTCAACCATAACTCAGAATGAAATAATTTATATATGAAAAATGATCAGAAAAATCCAATCTACCCATCTGTACTGGTTTCATGCATGATAAAGCAACTTAACCTTGATGTTTAGTGCAAAATATGATAAGGCACTATTTGAATTCATAGTTTGAGTTTGAACTTGAACCTTGGGTTCAAAATAACTCAAACCCATCTGGTTGTAGTTGCATTAGGCCAACACACTCATATTGCCATGTCATGATCATGCATCATATTGTGCATTGCATTGATTGTGTTCTTCCTTGTGTGTCAGTGTTTGTCCCCTCTCAGTAGACGACGTACCGACGATGAGTTCAATGACACTGATGAAGAGCTATACTATCTTCAGAAGTGCCAGGCAAGCAAAACCCCCTTGTTCATTCCGATACAATCCCACTCTTTCACTCCTGCTCTATTTCACTGCATTAGGACAACAACGATTCATCTATTACTTGCTGCGGTAGTTGAACCCCTTATCGTCTGTATGACTTGTCATTGCCACAATAAATAGATGAAACCCACTAGCATGAGTAGGAGTTGTTTGAGCCCTGATGTGCCTACTCATTCATGCTTGTTTGTCATGCCTGCTATTGATTAGAGTTGAGTCAGGTCTGATTCATCGGGGATGAATTGGAATGTTGTGAAACATGTCCTACTGTGTGTGAGCTAAGTGTGTGAACACGATTTGGTAAAGGTAGCGGTGAGAGGCCATGTAGGAGTACATGGTGGGTTGTCTCATTGAAACCGTCCTTAGGAACTGAGTTCTGTGTTTGTGATCCATGAACAGTTACTACCACACATTGGGCTCCGGGAGCTCCAAGCTCTCTAGACTTATTAACCACCTCGATCTCTGTCCAGGAGTTGCAAATAGTTTCTGGTGTTTGTAGGTAGTGTTAGTAGTCTACCAAGTGGCGCCCGGTACATGTGGGCTTGGGACAGACTAGGCACAGTGGCACGGTGTACCAAGTGGCACCCGGATGGTGGGCTTGGGAACCCTGCTCACATCGTTTTGGGCCGTGAGCGACACCCCGGCCAGATCTCCTTGCGGATGGAACCCGAATAGGCGATAAACCTGTAATAGAGACTTGTGTGGTTAGTCAGGTCGTGGCCGACTCCCTCGCTAGGCTTCCGCTTGAAGGTTGCTGAGATACACGACGTGTACATGGTGGTAAGTGGCGAAAGCGTGTGTGAAGAAGTACACCCCTATAGGGTTAACATCATCTATTCGAATAGCCGTGTCCGTGGTAAAGGACCTCTAGGTTGCCTATACAGTTCATAGACAAGTGAAAGTGGATACTCTAAAATGCGCAAGATAAGCGTGAGTGCTATGGATGGCGTTCTTGTAGGGAGACGGGAGCGGATCCATAGTGGTGTATTGATATGGTGAATATGTGGACTCGTGTGCGCCACCTCAAAAGAGTTACTTGCAGTCGTAGTTCAGGATAGCCACCGAGTCAAAGCTGGCTTGCTGTAGTTAAACCCCACCATCCCCTTTGTTGATAATGATGCATATGTAGTTAGTTCTGATGTAAGTCTTGCTGGGTACATTTGTACTCACGTTTGCCTATTTTATGTTTTTGCAGAGAGACTTCAGTCTCACTAGTAGTTCCACGTGAACTTCGACGTTTAGCTTGTTACCTCAGCTACGATCTTGTGCCCTCGGCAGGATCTGGTAGATAGTCAGGCTTCTCATCCCTTTTCATTTATAATTGTCTGTACTCAGACATGTTAAGCTTCTGCTTGTGCTTTGACTTGTATGCTCTGAATGCTGGTTCGAGAGACCCATGTTTGTAATATCTCGCTCATCGGAGCCTATTGAATAAAATACTTGAGTTGTAGAGTCATGTTGTGCTGCCATGTTGTATTTGCACATATCGAGCATATTGTGTGTATGTTATTGAAATGCTTGGTATGTGTGGAATCTGACTATCTAGTTGTTTATCCTTGGTAGTCTCTCTTACCGGGAAATGTCTCCTAGTGCTTCCACTGAGCCCTGGTAGCTTGCTACTACTCCAGAACACTTAGGCTGGCCGGCATGTGTCCTGCTTCGTTCCTGTGTCTATCCCTTGGGGAAATGTCACACGGTGTCTACCAGAGTCCTGCTAGCCTGCTACAGCCTGGATTCTCTGGAGTCCTGTTAGCCTAGTTGCTATAGCCCGGATTCACTCGTTGATGACTGACACGTTCGTTGCTGGGTCATGTATGCCTGTCCCTGTAAGTTAGTGCCACTTTGGGTTTACGACTAGCCATGTCAGCCCAGGTTCTTTGTCATATGGATGCTGGCGACACTATCATATACGTGAGCCAAAAGGCGCAAATGGTCTCGGGCCTGGTAACGCAACACTCGTGGTAATACCATGTGTGAGGCCACAAAGTGATATGAGGTGTTACATGCTAGATCGGTGTGGCATAGGATCGGGGCCCTGACAGCTTTGGTATCAGAGCTTGACTGCCTGTAGGATTACCAAGCCAAACTGGTCGAAGTTTAGTCTAGAAATTCTTTAGTTATATAAGGGAATTGATTTGTGGGATGGAACGCAAGGCTATTTTTACTCCTTATACCTTATGGCCTTCTGATCTGAGTCATCCTATCTTTCCTACGTGGTTAAGGAACTAGGCTATCTCTTCTTTCTATTAGGATCACGTGTTACTAATCTGTAGACTTGTAAGATTGTTGGATTTAAGCCTCAGTTCAGTTTCTACTACCTCTGTGTGTTCATAGTTGGTCTCGGAACGTTGATATTATGCTTCTGAGTGGTTATGCCACCATTTTTGCAGGATGTCTCAAATCTTTTGAGCATTTACAGCCGTTATGTTGTCCGAGTCATCCCAGGTTTCTAAATAGTCTGATGCATTTGCAAATCCCTTCTTACCATTCTGATGTTCCTTTGGCCAGGTTAACCACACTAACTAGTGTGTTGAGGTACTTCATTGCCTCGGCGTTTATGTTGGAGCTATTATTATGACCCTAGGTGTCTAGAGTCTCACCTAGTAATCTAGCCATGTTTTGTGGTCCTAGTGTGATAATTCTGGCCATCATTCTTGAAAGCATCCCGTGATGCCATTTAGTTAGTAGGTATTCTACTCCTGGGTTTTGAACCCGAGATTTACCCTACTTCATGTTGTTAGTATTTGCTAGTTCCTTTAAGATATTAGTAACCTTTGCGATAGTCCTTGAGGTTCGTGGTGTATCCTTCTTCAAAATACCATGAACTGCTTATGGCAGAAGTTCCCCGCCGAACCAAAAGATCACAACAAAAGTGCTCTCGATGAGTACTCCATTATATATTGTGACTCTGCCAGTTCAACCTTTCTGCATGGGTTGTCTAGAAGAAATATGTTGAACTCGGTCAACATGCTTGTCCATGCATCCACAACATGAGTATGCGTGCCTTCGTTCATCGGTGCCTATTACTCTTGTGGTCCGTCAAGCCATTCTATTCCGAAATGACTTGGAGAAACAAACTCCAGTACCTCATCCATATCCAGGATTGGGTCAAAGCAGTTGTGTTCCACAGATCAATACTAATCCAGCTTTTGTTCTGTCCTACCCTGAAGTATTACCCACTTTATGTCAAGAATGTCATCAGAACTGCACCCTCTCTTATCAACTCCTAATATAGTGATACTTCTCACCCTCATTATTCATTTCTCAGTTCCCGTGTTGTTGCGACCGGAATGCCGACAGGTGAACTATGATGTGTGAAATCAATACTCCTAGCAACCTTGTTGCTTGGTACTTAACGGACAATAACTTCATTCTTAGCGTGTTGGTTCTTGAATCACCATTCTAAGATTAATCATGCTACCTAGTCCTTATTTCTGGTGCACCCCTCGAACAATGAGTTAGGGCTATGCCAATCCCTTGGTTATTTGATCATATTGTCTTGCCTGAGAAGCAAGATTATTCTCGAGCTTAGTAGCATATTGGTGGCTCATGATTTTCTGATTATCTTCCCGGAAGTATCACCAGGTTGTCCCCCTGACCAATGCGTTGAGCTCGTGATCAAGTTGGTTTCTTGTAAACCAACCTTCTCCAAGAATCTGTGCAGGATACCCCTGAACTAGTTGGGTAAGCTAAACAACAACTTGGAGAGTTGGAAGATAAAAGCTTGTCCGACTTAGTTCATTTTAAGGGATATCTTGTATGTGTGTTGAAGAAAGATGGTATTTTCATCGATTGACCCTCGTGATCAGTTAATGGACCTATCATCTTGTCCAACCTTTGATTCGAGATGGGCTATCCTCAAATCAAATCAGAACCAACGATATTCGTAATGTTGTCTTACTCGTGGTCATTTCTTCGAGCATACACCATTATATCTTTTGGGTCTGACCAATGCTATCACCTTGTTCACATAATTGTGGAATTCCACTTATATGGAAACCTAGATGAACTATTGTTGAGCCCATCGACAACATTTTTATCTCCTCCATGATTCATGCTGAACATCCTGCTAGTGTTGGAAACTTCTAAAAGCATTATCTTCATGTCTCGTTCATGAAGCATATGTTGGATGAAAGAAGCGAATTTCTCTGATTCACGTGCATTTGGTGCAAGTTGCCGCCATGAGTTCGAGAAAGATTGTTTTGTTTCCTCTGGTGCCATCTCAAGTCAGTCATGCATGTATGAAGTATGCTATGGTTTGATAGGCTCGCTACCTCCATTCTTTATGTGTTCCTAGCACACCAAGCCACTGATTGACTTGTTCAAGGAGAAGAAGTTCCTTCTTAAGAGTATACCTTATGTAAGGACTTCGATATCCTCGATGATGGATTACCCACCTGAACTCGGTAGTGTTTTATTGTAATTCTTCCACGTGGTCATGCTTGTCTTGGACAGCGTGTTCACATGTATGTAGCAGAAACAACTTATGTTTTGGAGCTTGCTATCGTAGTTCATTTCCCGAGAATCTCGCAACGTTATCTCGTCGGTTTGTATTGCAAACTTTCATTTTTCTTTCTAGACTTGATGAGTCTGGAATATCATGTTACCAACGTGATCTGAATCTCAGGCAGATATGATGGTTGGAACCTTTCCAAGATCTATGATGTAGGTCCCGACAAGGTTGATGTTCTGGCCAACACACCCAGCTGGAAGACCTCTTATTGTAGTATATTGATTGAGGAAGTTGGCCACCTCCCCATAAGGATATCGTAGGAATTTCTCCCTAGTTGTGCCTTATGATTTTTGTGTTCCGGGAGTCCGACCTTTTACTTGATGTTCTAGATATCAAACCATATCTATGAATGGGATACGCTAGCACATCAAGGAGAACATTAGAAGCGGAGTGCTAAATGTCTCTCGGTCGATCATCCAGATTTTGTCCCCTTGGCATCGCTAAGGTGAAATCTGAGAAAGTGTTATCTTCCTTTGCCTCTGCATCCTCCACCGCTATTCATCATGGCAATATGTTGTGTTGCCAGCATCCTTGACACGGATATTGGTAAAACCTTGATGAATGTGGAAATGCTCAAGTTCTTGAGAGCACACACAAGCACTAGGGATTATCACCGGCACTAACAATGTTTGCTCCCAGCTTCCTCGGTTATGCTATAACCATTCCAATAGTGGAATCACTCTCTACTGTTGAGTTTCTCCCGAGTTACTAGAATCATTCCCAGCATTTGTATTTTGTTCCCAGCTTGCATCGCCATTGAGCCGTCCTACCTTGGGTTCCATCCATTTCCGGTGATAAGCAAATCACCACTTGTATTTTCTTCAACAAGGTAGTCCACATCATCCATACTAGTCCGAGTATGCCATTCTACCGAACTCCTTCAGATGATCGAGTATGATTTGCCTTAAGCTGATATAAAGAGCTTCAATGATCCTTGAATCAAAGATAATTATTTTTGCCACTTAAGGGATGATTCTATGAGTCACCCTCCTCCAAGATGTCTCGTTTTGGTGTCATGGAAACTCAACTCCTCGCTACGTTGGCAACCGTTCACCACCCTCTTAGGTGTGGAATTTTTGCCTACCTAGTGAACCTTTGTCATGTGTTTCACTCCATTCCTGTGGACGTATGCTTCGCGTCTCAGCTCGAGAGTTGTTTTAGTGTCTCATTTCATGAGTTAAGCTTGAGTCGTTCGATCTTCGAGAAGATCGATCCTTCTAGAGTTTCCTTTTCCCCTCGTTGTCATGTTAGTTGGAGTTCTTAGAGTAAGACATCGAGACAAAGTTGGTGATCGAATCAACGATCTTCGAAGTGCAACCAGGATAGTGAAGATTGTGTTAGTTTGCAATCCCCCTTCCATCTTACCCTACGCTTGAATCTCGGGACGAGATTCTTTTTAGTGGGGGTGAGTTATCACATCCCTGGTTCTAGTAATGCCTAGTGTTAGCTCTTGGTGATGCATCATGTTTACTTTTCACAGAAAATTGAAATGGGGATGACAGAAACCCCCGACACCACCTAACTCAACTAGGGTTACTAAAATACTTTTTCAATAAACCCAAAATGCCTTTCTAAAATGTTCATCATCTTGGCATTGGTCTAGAACCTCTCCCAAAAATGGTGCACATTTTTGTAGGCCATTCTGGATTTTTGAATTAAATCATATGTTATTTGCATTTGGACATTTAAATGCTATAAAATATTTTAAATGTCTAAATAATCATAAAATGAAAGGTTTACTGTTGGATATATTTCAAACAGTGGGCCTGAGCAGTTTTATGATTTTTGAGTTAGCATTAATATTTTTAATAAAGCCCTAAAGTTTACAAAGAAATAGAAAAACAAAAACAATTAAAAGAGAGAGAGTGAACCACCTGGGCCAACTTACCTGGCCTGCACTGTGTTGGCCCAACACTGTTGGCCCAGCCCATCTCTCTCCCTTGTCTTCTTCCAGCTCATGCCAGAAGGACTGGAGCACGCGTGGCCGACGCCTGCCGGCACGCGCCCGGCCACCTCCAGCCTGCCTGCTCGCTCTGGACGGCTCTAGACGATGCCACGCGACCCCCCGACCCTTCTCTCCCTCTCCTCGCTCCTCCCCCCTCCTCTGTTTCTGGCACACAACCACCAAGCGGAGCTCATCGCCGCCGTCCACTGCCACCACGGCCACCACCACCCCTCGCCTTGTCGATGCATCCAGAAGAACCACCGTCCTCTCCTAAATCGTATACACCAACCAGTTTGACCGCGGGAGCCCTGCAGCGTCGTCCTCAAGCTCATCTTCAACCTCCGGCCACCGACAACCTCATCGTCGATTCATCGCTATCCGTGCTTCCCCGAGCTCGCTGAACTTCCCTATGTGATCCTCTTGAGCCCCTGAACCGATTCCCCCTCTCCTTTGCCCTGTACGGACGCTGTAGTCGTCATATCCGTCAAGCCCGAAGCTCACCGCCGCCATCCATGGCGCCACCATGGTAACCGCGGCCACAACTCGCATTTGAGCATTGTTGTGAGCTCAGTGGGTCCCCATGAACCCAAAGCCGCCGCTTGAAGCTCCTGACTTGCACCATAGCACCATTCCCAACCTCGCCCGAACTCCGGCCGCCGCTGTCGAGCTCGCCGGCGTCGTTTCCGGCGTCCCTGTGTCCAACCACTTGCATCACTGGATGCGGCAGCTCCCCAGCTACGTGTAGCGCATCTCCGCCGTCGATTTGGTCGACGGAGGACCAAATCCGAAGCTCGCCGCCGCATCTGGCCTCGTCGGCAGCTAAACGCCGGCGGGTTGACCGCTTTGACCAGCGGGGTTTGACCCCGTCTACCCAGGGGTTTGACCCCTCTCTCTCACTGATGTGTGGGCCCATGCCCCTATTTAATTAGTGTTAGGTTTAATTAGTGTCAATTGACTAGTTAATTAGATGATCCACTGACACATGGGCCCCGCACTACTGACGGTTTAGTTAGGGCTAGTTTTCCACTAATTATCTCAGTTAGTTAACTGAGTCACTGACCAGTGGACACCACTAGTCAGGTTTGACCCGGGGCATCTCTGTTGACCTGCTGACATCACAGTGACGTTAGGCTGACGCAGTAATCTTTTTCTGGAATTAATTTAATTCTATTTATTCAGAAAATCCAGAAAAAGGCTTAAACTTCTAAAATTCATAGAAATTCAACCATAACTCAGAATGAAATAATTTATATATGAAAAATGATCAGTAAAATCCAATCTATCCATCTGTACTGGTTTCATGCATGATGAAGCAACTTAACCTTGCTGTTTAGTGCAAAACATGATAAGGCACTATTTGAATTCATAGTTTGAGTTTGAACTTGAACCTTGGGTTCAAAATAACTCAAACCCATCTGGTTGTAGTTGCATTAGGCCAACACACTCATATTGCCATGTCATGATCATGCATCGTATTGTGCATTGCATTGATTTTGTTCTTCCTTGTGTGCCGGTGTTTGTCCCCTCTCAGTAAACGACGTACCGACGATGAGTTCAATGACACCGATGAAGAGCTATACTATCTTCAAAAGTGCCAGGCAAGCAAAACCCCCCTTATTCATTCTGATACAATCCCACTCTCTCGCTCCTGCTCTCTTTTACTGCATTAGGACAACAACGATTCATCTGTTACTTGCTGCGGTAGTTGAACCCCTTATCCTTTGCATGACCTGTCATTGCCACAGTAAATAGATGAAACCCACTAGCATGAGTAGGAGTTGTTTGAGCCCTGATGTGCCTACTCATTCATGCTTGTTTGTCATGCCTACTATTGCTTAGAGTTAGTCAGGTCTGATTCATCGGAGATGAATTGGAATGTTGTGAAACATGTCCTATTGTGTGTGAGCTAAGTGTGTGAACACGATTTGGTAAAGGTAGTGGTGAGAGGCCATGTAGGAGTACATGGTGGGTTGTCTCATTGAAACCGTCCCCAGGAACTGAGTTCTGTGTTTGTGATCCATGAACAGTTACTACCACACATTGGGCTCCGGGCGCTCCAAGCTCTCTCGACTTATTAACCAACTCGATCTTTGTCCAGGAGTTGCAACTAGTTTCTGGTGTTTGTAGGTAGTGTTAGTAGTCTACCAAGTGGCACCCGGTACATGTGGGCTTGGGACAGACTAGGCACAGTGGCACGATGTACCAAGTGGCACCCGGATGGTGGGCTTGGGAACCATGCTCACATCGTTTGGGTCCGTGAGCGACACCCCGGCCGGATCTCCTTGCGGATGGAACCCGAATAGGCGATAAACCTGGACTAGAGACTTGTGTGGTTAGTCAGGTCATGGCCGACTCCCTCGCCAGGCTTCCGCTTGAAGGTTGCCGAGATACACGACGTGTACATGGTGGTAAGTGGCGAAAGCGTGTGTGAAGAAGTACACCCCTACAGGGTTAACATCATCTATTCGAATAACCATGTCCGCGGTAAAGGACCTCTGGGTTGCCTATACAGTTCATAGACAAGTGAAAGTGGATAATCTAACATGCACAAGATAAGCGTGAGTGCTATGGATGGCGTTCTTGTAGGGAGATGGGAGCGGATCCATAGTCGTGTATTGATATGGTGAATATGTGGACTCGTGTGCGCCACCTCAAAAGAGTTACTTGCAGTCGTAGTTCAGGATAGCCACCGAGTCAAAGCTGGCTTGCTGCAGTTAAACCCCACCATCCCCTTTGTTGATAATGATGCATATGTAGTTAGTTCTGATGTAAGTCTTGCTGGGTACATTTGTACTCACGTTTTCCTATTTTATGTTTTTGCAGAGAGACTTCAGTCTCACTAGTAGTTCCGCGTGAACTTCGACGTTTAGCTTGTTACCTCAGCTACGATCTTGTGCCCTCGGCAGGATCTGGTAGATACTCAGGCTTCTCAGCCCTTTTCATTTATAATTGTCTGTACTCATACATGTTAAGCTTCCGCTTGTGCTTTTACTTGTATGCTCTGAATGCTGGGTCGAGAGACCCATGTTTGTAATATCTCGCTCGTCGGAGCCTATTGAATAAAATACTTGAGTTGTAGAGTCATGTTGTGATGCCATGTTGTATTTGCACATATCGAGCATATTGTGTGTATGTTATTGAAATGCTTGGTATGTGTGGGATCTGACTATCTAGTTGTTTATCCTTGGTAGCCTCTCTTACCGGGAAATGGCTCCTAGTGCTTCCACTGAGCCCTGGTAGCTTGCTACTGCTCCGGAACACTTAGGCTGGCCAGCATGTGTCCTTCTTCGTTCCTTTGTCTGTCCCTTCGGGGAAATGTCACGCGGTGTCTACAGGAGTCCTGCTAGCCTGCTACAGCCCAGATTCTCTGGAGGCCTGTTAGCCCAGTTGCTACAGCCCGGATTCACTCGTTGATGACCGACACGTTCGTTGCTGGGTCATGTATGCATGTCCCTGTAAGTTAGTGCCACTTTGGGTTTATGACTAGCCATGTTAGCCCGGGTTCTTTGTCATATGGATGCTAGCGACACTATCATATACGTGAGCCAAAAGCCACAAACGGTCTCGGGCCTGGTAAGGCAACACCCGTGGGAATACCGTGCGTGAGGCTGCAAAGTGATATGAGGTGTTACATGCTAGATTGGTGTGGCATAGGATCGGGGTCCTGGCGGCTTGGGCCATGTGGCAATGTAT
The DNA here is from genome assembly GCF_018294505.1 of Triticum aestivum. Lineage (NCBI taxonomy): Eukaryota > Viridiplantae > Streptophyta > Magnoliopsida > Poales > Poaceae > Triticum > Triticum aestivum. Next base: position 382,443,207 of record NC_057813.1, read on the forward strand.
GCGAAAGGGCGAGACGACGGCGATTAGGGCGGCAATGTACTCCTCGGCGGCATTCACGCTACAGTCCTTCGAGTTCATCGAGTATCTCCTCTGGGCGATGGAGCAGACAGATTCGCTCGAGGGCAGAAGTGAGGCGGAGGTGGTGGGCGTACAGGTCGAATGTCGAGCACCCAGAGAATAACGAATCGATCGAGTACGATGTGCCATTCGTGAGGGTGCAGAGCCAGCCAGAGCCATAGGAGTATTCGTTCTCCCACCATAAGAGGAGGTCGGATGGCACTACGTTGCTTTCCCACCGTTCTCCACGGTTCCCTCGACCCTCACCACGTTTCAACGGCGGCGGTAGGGTTTAAGGTATGCTTTGCACTAACCTAATCTTCCATCTTCTCAAGCTTACAATCAGTGTGACAACTAATGAAAATCATGCTTGCAATCAGTCTCCGAGTACTATGCCAATCACCCTAAAATAGCTCTGGACCTTTGGGTCAAAGTTGTGACATTGTGTACAAAAAAAGGAAAATAGATTGGTGCTTCTTTCAGAAAAGAGTACTCCCTAGAAAACGGCCAATATAAGCTACTAGTATTTGGTTAGAGGATTTGATGCCGAGAAAGATCCATCCACAGAGAACGCCACACATCCCACTGGTGGTGGTGGATGCCAATGCGTGCATGGAGCATGGTTGGTGTCGGTAATTTTTACTTGGCACACCTCGCACTCTGCATATATGTCGGTTCCATCCGTTCATTTGTGTAGTTGCACCAAAATGCAGCTGAATAACCCTGTTTGCACAGATAATGAAAAAGTGTGATTACATTATAGTGGCATTAGTTGATGAAACATACACTAATAAATAGAAGAAAATATTGCGATAGTATCATAGCATGCCATGCTGTGAGGGCTAGATGGGCCCTGCGACGCCTCATACGGTACGCCTCATACTGGAATCAACCCAAGTCTCCCCGATACACCTTTTGCCAGTGATGAACATCAGTATACAATGGTAGTAGAAGGAGGGGCCTTGAGACAATCCAATCTCTGTTTTTGTGCAGATCAACTAAAATTAAGCACCCTAGTTTGTAGAAACGCTTAAAAATTAACAATGGTACTAGTTGATAAAACATATACTAACAAAGAGAAGCACTTTCTTTATCTACATTGCAAATGAAATGATAGAGAGGACACTCGCTCTATTTTAACTGTATTATTACTTCATTTTATCAGTGACACTAGGGTCGAGCAGGTGGCAAACGAGGTGTACCGTGCATCGCAAGGATGGAGGCCGGGGGTGCTTAGACTGGGATGCTGAAGCTGGCTCTTTCAGTCCCTATCTTCCCCCCTGATGTTTCTGTGGTAGCATTTTGATACGTCTCCAATGTATCTATAAATTATGAAGCATTCATGCTATTTTATTATCTATTTTGAATGATTACGGGCTTTATTATACACTTTTATATTACTTTTGGGACTAGCCTACTAGCCGGAGGCCCAGCCCATATTGTTGTTTTATTGCTTGTTTTAGTATTTCGAAGAAACGGAATATCAAACAGAGTCCAAATGGAATGAAACCTTCGGGAGCGTGATTTTTGGAAAGGATATGATCCGGGAGACTTGGAGTTCAAGCCAGGGAAGGCTCGAGGAAGCCAGGAGATAGGAGGGCGCGCCCACCCCCTGGGCGCCCCCTGTCTCCTGGGCCCCTCGAGGCTCCCCCGACCGACTTCTTTAACCTATATAAGTCCACGTACCCTATAAACATCGAAGACGAAGATAGATTGGGAGTTCCACTATCGCAAGCCTCTGTAGCCACCAAAAACCTCTTGGGGGGATCCATCACCGATGGCCATCTTCATCATCCCGGCGCTCTCCATGACGAGGAGGGAGTAGTTCACCTTCGGGGCTGAGGGTATGTACCAGTAGCTATGTGTTTGATCTCTCTCTCTCTCTCTCTCGTGTTTTTTCTATGGCACGATCTTGATGTATTGTGAGCTTTGCTATTATAGTTGGATCTTATGATGTTTCTCCCCCTCTACTCTCTTGTGATGAATTGAGTTTTCCCTTTGAAGTTGTCTTGTCAGATTGAGTCTTTAAGGATTTGAGAACACTTTGTGTATGTCTTGCCATGCTTATCTGTGGTGACAATGGGATATCATGTGATCCACTTGATGTATGTTTTGGTGATCAACTTGCGGGTTTCGCCCATGAACCTATGCATAAGGGTTGGCACACGTTTTCGTCTTGACTCTCCGGTAGAAACTTTGGGGCATTCTTTGAAGTACTTTGTGTTGGTTGAATAGATGAATCTGAGATTGTGTGATGCATATTGTATAATCATGCCCACGGATACTTGAGGTGACAATGGAGTATCTAGGTGACATTAGGGTTTTGGTTGATTTGTGTCTGAAGGTGTTATTCTAGTACGAACTCTTGAATAGATCGATCCGAAAGAATAACTTTGAGGTGGTTTCGTACCCTACCATAATCTCTTCATTTGTTCTCCACTATTAGTGGCTTTGGAGTGACTCTTTGTTGCATGCTGAGGGATTGGTATATGATCTATCTATGTTATTATTGTTGACAGAACTTGCACTAGTGAAAGTATGAACCCTAGGTTTTGTTTCCTATCATTGCAATACCGTTTACGCTCACTTTTATCATTAGTTACCTTGCTGTTTTTATATTTTCAGATTACAAAAAACTATATCTATTATCCATATTGCACTTGTATCACCATCTCTTCGCCTAACTAGTGCACCTTTACCATTGTATTGGGTGTGTTGGGGACACAAGAGACTCTTTGTTATTTGGTTGCAGGGTTTTTTGAGAGATACCATCTTCATCCTACGCCTCCCGCGGATTGATAAACCTTAGGTCATCCACTTGAGGGAAATTTGCTACTGTCCTACAAACCTGTGCACTTGTAGGCCCAACAACGTCTACAAGAAGAAGGTTGCGTAGTAGACATCAAGCTCTTTTCTGGCGCTGTTGCCCGAGAGGCTAGGTAAACGGCACTCACACCCCGTCAACTAAGCTCTTTTCTTTAGATCTTGCAATCGAATCTTTTTGTTTCTTGTTTTATCACTAGTTTAGTCTATAACATTAAACTACAAAAAATGGAATTGAGTTTGCCTCATATGCTTCATCTTTTTAATATCTTTCGTGAGAATGATGGAAAGGAATATTGTGCTAAAGTTCTAGAAGAAGAATGCATTAGAATGTTTGGTACTAGATCTTTGTATGATGAGCATGATTGCAATGTTGTTAGTATGAATTATTTGAATATCCATGATGCTAATGATATGCAAAGCCACAAGCTTGGGGATGCTATGTTTGATGAAGATGATATTTTTTGTCCCCCAAGTTTTGATGAGAAAATTTATTATGATGAAAGCATGCCTCCTATTTATGATGATTATATAGATGAAAGTGGGTTTGGAAGCGTCAACTTTAGGAAGTAGTGATCCCACTATTTTGGAGGATGTTGAATCTTATTGTGATGAACATGAAAGTGGGTTTGGAAGAGTGTCAACTTTATTTAGTGATGATTCCACTATTTTGGAAGAGGTTCCAATTGATTATGAGAACAAAGTTGCTATCTATGATGATTATTGTGATGACTTTTATGCTATTAGGAATAATGATAACCATGATACTTGTCATCATGATTTTAGTTTTCAATTGGATTATGCCTCACGTGATAATTATTTTGTTGAGTTTGCTTATGTGGAGAGTAGTAAATTTTCTATGCTTGTAGATCATGAAAAGAATGCTTTAGGTGCTGGTTATATTGTTGAATTCATTCATGATGCTACTGAACATTATTATGAGGGAGGAATATATGCTTGTAGGAATTGCAATAATATCAAATTTCCTCTCTATGTGCTTAAAATCTTGAAGTTATGCTTGTTTCACCTTCCTATGCTAGTTAATTATTGTTCCCATAAGTTGTTTGCTCACAAAATCCCTATGCATAGGAAGTGGGTTAGACTTAAATGGGCTAGTCATATGCTTCATGATGCTCCTGTTATGTTTCAATTCTTATCTTTTATGTGAGCATCATTGTCATCATCATGCCTAGCTAGAAAGGCATTAAAGAAAAGCGCTTGTTGGGAGACAACCCAATATTTATCCTTACTGTTTTTGTGTGTTCACATGATTATGCTACTGCAGTAATCATGTTTTATAGCTTTTTTTCAATAAAGTGCCAAGTAAGACATTTAGGATAGCTTACGGTGATAGTTGTGTTGATCCTGCTGAGAATCAGAAACTTTTACACCCAGTAAATTAGTTTTGTTAACTCACAGAAACGTGATTTTGATCTGATTATTTTTTCTCTGTGTTGGTACCCAAATTTCTTAGGACTTCCTAATTTTGTAGGATTTTTGGAGTTCCAAAAGTATACGTTTGATGCAGATTACTACAGACTGTTCTGTTTTTGACAGATTCTGTTTTCTGTGTGTTGTTTGCTTATTTTGATGCATCTATGGCTAGTATTAAGTGGTATGAATCATTGATAAGTTGGAATACAGTAGATATTACACCAATATGAATTCAGAATGAGTTCATTACAGTACCTAAGTGGTGGTTTTATTTTCTTATACTAACGGAGCTTACGAGTTTTCTGTTGAGTTTTGTGTTGTGAAGTTTTCAAGTTTTGGGTAAAGATTTGATGCACTATGGAATAAGGAGTGGCAAGAGCCTAAGCTTGGGGATGCACAAGGAACCCCAAGATAATATTCAAGAATAGCCAAAAGCCTAAGCTTGGGGATGCCCCAGATGGCATCCCCTCTTTCGTCTTCGTTCATCGGTAACTTTACTTGGAGCTATATTTTTATTCACCACATGATATGTGTTTTGCTTGGAGCGTCATTTTATTTTGTTAGTATTTTCTTGCTGTTATCTAGAATAATGTTTTGCATCTTTATTTTCAATAAAAATGTCAAGGATAGCCTTTACCATGCTTATTTTGCTAGTATACATGTTGCTTTTTGAAAACAGAAAGTTTACCGCTGTAACAAAAATTCCCTAGAAAATTCAGAGAATGATATAATGTTGAAACTTATTGCATAATGAGCTCCGATAAATCTTCTACAGTGTAGTATTTTTATCATAATTTTTGGAGTTAGGTAAGTATTGATACTCTTGCATTTTTACAGACTGTATTGTTTTGGCAGATTGCTGTTATGTTTGCATTGTTTGCATGTGTTTGCTTGTTTAATGATTCTATTTGAGGATAGGAGTATTAAATATGCGGAGACATTTAGTATGCAATGTTGAATAATAATTTTAGTGATTTGTTACAGTTAAAAATGATGAGGTTTTTGCATTGGTTTATACTAACCTATCTCACGAGTTCTTGTTGAGTTTGTTGTGGATGAAGCTTTTGAGAAATAGAGAAACCATGATATGAGAGGAACTAAGGAGACACAAAAGCTCAAGCTTGGGGATGCCCAAGGCACCCCAAGATAATATTTCAAGAAGTCTCAAGCATCTAAGCGTGGGGATGCCCCGGTAGGCATCCCACCTTTCTTCTTCAACAACTATCGGTTAGTATCGGTTGAACCTAAGTTTTTGCTTCTTCACATGAGTTGTGCTATCCTTGCAATGTCATTTTATTTTGTTTTGCTTGCTGTTTGAATACAATACCAAGATCTGAAATTCTTAAATGAGAGAGAGTCTTCACATAGTTACATAATTATCTAGCTACTCATTGATCTTCACTTATATCTTTTTGGAGTAGTTTGTCATTTACTCGTGTGCTTCACTTATATCCTATGAGTAAATGGTTGAATGAGTTGAATGTCATAAATCTGAAATTATATATGTCTCATTTGCTTATCCCGTGGGGAGTAATGACTTCACATCTAAGAAGTAGAGGTTGTAAATTTATTGAAGGTTAGCAAGCATTTGTATTGGTCATTTGAACAATTCATGAAATAATATTGAAGGAATAGAGATTTCACATATAAATATACTATCCTAGACATCTTTTATAATTGTGAGCACTCATTAAGTATGACATGCTAAAGAGTTGATGTTGGACAAGGAAGACAACATAATGGGTTATGTTTTCTCACATCTCAGTTAAAGTATATTGTCATGGATCATTCAAACATGTTGAGCTTGCCTTTCCCCCTCATGCTAGCCAAAATTCCTTGCACCAAGTAGAGATACTACTTGTGCTTCCAAATATCCTTAAACCCAGTTTTGCCATGAGAGTCCACCATACCTACCTATGGATTGAGTAAGATCCTTCAAGTAAGTTGTCATCGGTGCAAGCAATAAAAATTGCTCTCTAAATATGTATGATCTATTAGTGTGAAGAAAATAAGCTTTATACGATCTTGTTATGGAAGCAATAAAAGCAACGGACTGCATAATAAAGGTCCATATGCAAGTGGCAATATAAAGTGGCATTCTTTTGCATTAAGATTTTGTGCATCCAACCCTAAAAGCACATGACAACCTCTGCTTCCCTCTGCTAAGGGCCTATCTTTTACTTTATGTCTTTTACTTTATGCAAGAGTCAAGGTGCTCTTCACCTTTCCCTTTTTCATTCTATCCTTTGGCAAGAACCTCGTGTTGGGAAGATCCTGATATATATATATATATATCCAATTGGATGTAAGTTAGCATGAACTATTATTGTTGACATCACCCAAAGGTGAATACGCTGGGAGGCAACATTATAAGCCCCTATCTTTCTCAGTGTCCGATTAAAACTCCATAACCACTAGTATTGCGTGAGTGTTAGCAATTGTAGAAGACTATATGTTAGTTGAGTATGTGGAGTTTGCTAAATCAAAGCTCTGACATAGACCCTTCCTGAAGATAAGATGAATTGCAATTGTTTGATGACTGAGAATGAAGTTTGCTAGTTTTCAAGAAAGTTTATGGTCTATGCTTTAACATGTGAATTGCTTGTTACTCATTCGTGAGAAGTTTTATGAGATGAACTACTGTTATGACATATAATCATGCTAGAAGAGGTGATTGAAATTATCATTGATCAAACTTGTGCACCTGCTAGCATTCACACTTCATAAATTCTTTCTTTTATCATTTACCTACTCGAGGATGAGTAGGAATTAAGCTTGGGGATGCTGATACGTCTCCAATGTATCTATAATTTATGAAGCATTCATGCTATTTTATTATACACTTTTATATTACTTTTGGGACTAACCTACTAATTGGAGGCCCATACCATATTGTTGTTTTATTGCATGTTTTAGTATTTTAAGGAAAAGGAATATCAAACAGAGTCCAAACGGAATGAAACCTTCGAGAGCGTGATTTTTGGAAAGGATATGATCCAGGAGACTTGGAGTTCAAGCCAGGGAAGGATCGAGGAAGCCAGGAGATAGGAGGGCGTGCCCACCCCCCTGGGCATGCCCCCTGTCTCCTGGGCCCCTCGAGGCTCCCCCGACCGACTTCTTTTGCCTATATAAGTCCACGTACCCTAAAAACATCAAAGATGAAAATAGATCGGGAGTTTCGCCGCCGCAAGCCTCTGTAGCCACCAAAAACCTCTCAGGAGCCCGTTTCGGCACCCTGCCGGAGGGGGATCCCTAACCGGTGGCCATCTTCATCATCCCGGCGCTCTCCATGATGAAGAGGGAGTAGTTCACCCTTGGGGCTGAGGGTATGTACCAGTAGCTATGTGTTTGATCTCTCTCTCTCTCGTGTTCTCTCTATGGCACGATCTTGATGTATCGCGAGCCTTGCTATTATAGTTGGATCTTATGATGTTTCTCCCCCCTCTACTCTCTTGTGATGAATTGAGTTTTCCCTTTGAAGTTGTCTTATCGGATTGAGTCTTTAAGGATTTGAGAACACTTTATGTATGTCTTGCCGTGCTTATCTGTGGTGACAATGGGATATCATGTGGTCCACTTGATGTATGTTTTGGTGATCAACTTGTGGGTTCTGCCCATGAACCTATGCATAAGGGTTGGCACATGTTTTCGTCTTGACTAACCGGTAGAAACTTTGGGGCACTCTTTGAAGTACTTTGTGTTGGTTGAATAGATGAATCTGAGATTGTGTGATGCATATCGTATAATCATGCCCACGGATACTTGAGGTGACAATGGAGTATCTAGGTGACATTAGGGTTTTGGTTGATTTGTGTCTGAAGGTGTTATTCTAGTACGAACTCTTGAATAGATCGATCCGAAAGAATAACTTTGAGGTCGTTTCGTACCCTACCATAATCTCTTCGTTTGTTCTCCGCTATTTGTGGCTTTGGAGTGACTCTTTGTCGCATGTTGAGGGATTGTTGTATGATCTATCTATGTTATTATTGTTGAGAGAACTTGCACTAGTGAAAGTATGAACCCTAGGCCTTGTTTCCTATCATTGCAATACCATTTACGCTCACTTCTATCATTAGTTACCTTGCTTTTTTATATTTTCAGATTACAAACACCTATATCTACTATCCATATTGCACTTGTATCACCATATCTTCGCCGAACTAGTGCACCTATAGAATTTACCATTGTATTGGGTGTGTTGGGGACACAAGAGACTCTTTGTTATTTGGTTGTAGGGTTGTTTGAGAGAGACCATCTTCATCCTACTCCTCCCACGGATTGATAAACCTTAGGTCATCCACTTGAGGGAAATTTGCTACTGTCCTACAAACATGTGCACTTGCAGGCCCAACAATGTCTACAAGAAGAAGGTTGTGTAGTAGACATCACATTTGGGTTGTAATCCAAACTTGGTCGAGCTGGTGCTACATCTCCCTACCTGCCTAGCTTATTGGCGAACTTGTCTCCTGCTAGTACTCAGTTTGTTCTAGTAGTAGTTGCATAACTGCCTGTTTACACTGAGATGTTGTCGGGTAATAGTTCTCTATGGTTGGGTTTCTTTAATGAAATCGAAGGAAACCCCCTCTTTCGATATATAAAAAAATCAGTGGCACTAGCGGTGCCAAAACATTGCCTCAAATTAATAGTGCCACTAGATTAAGGTACAAAATAATAACATTACTGCTTTATCATGGCAATGCCAAATCAGTAGCACAAGTGCAGACTCAACATGCAGGATCTTTGGCAAACGATCAGACCAAAAAGGAACATACCTCATGATGGGAACTATATCTGCAGTCAACGCCAACATAGAAGGGATGACACCAGTCACCAACATCTTTGATTCAATTCATGGGACCTTTTGGTGCAGTTCACCTAAAATGAAGCAATGTCCCATGAGCTAGCAGCTTCTTCTTCTTTTTTTAAGAAAAGGGCTCTAGCCCCGGTTCCATTTCCATCAGAAAACGAAACCCACAGAGCTTCTTCTTCATTAGTTGCAATAAAATTGAGCAACATCAAGGTTGGTTGTGAAGCTCCTGGAATGTTCAACTATAATTTGGATATCATTTGTGCAGTTCAACTAAGATCAAGCATGAAATGTATATTTGTTTACACAAAAAAGGTGGAGAGGAGGGTGACTAAAAAGTGATGAAACATACATCAAATGAAAAGAAGCATGTTCCTTATCTGAATGGCAATCCTACAAGGACAGTAGCAATTTCTAAAGTAGCAGCATTGCTAGATATTAGTGTGGGCATTAGGATTAACTATGACAACCGTTAAATACGACATTACTTTAATGGTGCCATTGCTTCATTTTACCAGCAACATTACATTAACAGCTGCTACAGAGTCGGTATTTGGGCACGGGAGAGTAGGCGGACAAGGACAGTTGCATTTCTAACAAAAAGAAGCAACTTATCTTAATGGGAAATTTAGCAGGACATGAAAAAAGTGCCATTGATTCATATTACTGGAGGCATTACATTGAAAACAACATTGGTTTAACATGTCCTTACTTTTAACAGTGCAACTGCTACATTTTACCAGTGGCATTACATAAGAGTGGCTCGGGGCAACAGACATCAGGACAGTGTATCTGGGTTGTCCTATTTTTGTTCGGTATAGCCACCTTATACTGTGTGAGGCTAGCAAATCTAGTGCTGGACTTACTCTGTTGACTTGTCCCCCAGTCCCCACTTTCTTTCCTTTTTCAACCAATAGATCGGGTTTATATTGAGTTTGTACTGGGTTTCCCTTTATTTCCTTATTAGACCTAGAGACCAGTTGGATAGACAATCTCTGCTACTTTTCGCCCCCATTATTTCCTCTTTCTACCAAGTCCTAGATTCAGGTAACAAATCTTCCCCCACCCCCACCCCCTTTCACTACTGTAGGATGCTGCTAATGCGACACTACGATCAGGGACTCTTTGATGAAATTGTGTGTGATGCATTAATCACAAACGGGGATGTAAAAAAACCCATCAAAAAGGTGCAAAATGTTTGCGATGGAGGATGCATCAAACACGGTTCAGATTTTAGTTGTGTGTGCGATGCAGGGCACACGGTTAACCCGTTTGAACTGTTTGCGATGAGGCAGAACAATGGAAACGGGCAGCCATATCAATGTGTGTGCGATATACGGCATACGGTTAACTCGGATGAACTGTTTTCGATTAGGGAACACAACAGAAATGTTTCAACTTAATAATATGTGTGTGATACGTGGCAAATAGCCGACTCGGATGAACTGTTTGCGATGAGAAATTACAACACAGACGGTTAATACAATTAGTTCGTGTGTGATTTTGTGTGTACAAAAAACTTTGAAAAATGCAAACTAGTTGCTTGCGGTGGCTAGGAGTATCGCACACGATGCGTCTATGAGTACTCGTGTGCTTACACATACGTTTCCTTATGTTAAAACTTGTGTGATAAATAACACGTGGCACCGGATACGGTATTCGGGTTGTGTGTGTGCGCCACTTAGTCTTCCCGTGCTCCAGCGAATGATTCTCGTGCTCTAGCGAATGCTTACCGCGCTCCACATGGGTGAATTGCAAAGTCCACGCCTATTCCCTCACCGGTTTCCCGCCACCATCTAACAGCTTGCTGCATATAACCCAGGCGGCAATGCACCACCGCAACACTCTGCGAAGATCTAGTGCTCACCCATCTACCATTAGTTATTCCCAGCATGCCAGGCAACGACCAAAGCTTCTACGTTGACGCCTACCTGCGTTACATCTTCGGCGAGGAGAATGAGCCGGAGCAGGTCGGGGAGCAAGAGCTTCATCATCCGGTGCACACACCATGGCCCATCAGCAGCAATATTGGGGTCACAATCCTTGGGAGCACAGTCGACATATTGCAGAGGAGGTGTGATGAGCAGTTTGCCATCCACCGTGCAAAAGATCAAGAGCTGCTCGACGGCACGATCGATAACCCACCCGAAGAGCCGCCGTCACCAGTGCTCATCGAGAGCCTGATGCCCCGCAAGGAATGGGCAGAGGACCTCTGTGATTCAGTCAAGACAAAGGCAGCCTACGACTTCATCATTTCCCATGGCGGCTGTGTCAACCTCGATCCCGATGATGTGGTGGACAGGCTCGAGCGCATCCTTAGCAGAGTTGACGTCCCCGACAAAGTAGAACATTGCCAACGTGATATCTTGAGGAAGCAGGTGATTGACGGAATTTGCTACCAGGCCAGAGACATGGAAATGGAGCGGTTCCGCAGAGTTGTCATGCGTGCGATTGCATGCTATCAAGCTCTTCTGGAAGAGGCCCAACAGCCCCAAGAGCCTCCCAGCGGTAGCAGCTCCATAGGCGGAGGCGGGTCGGGACACTTGGAGTGAACGGCCGCAAGGGTGCTATGCTGATCATGGAGTCTGAGAAGACCATCGTCGGAAGGCCACCGGCTCAGCCTTTTAGCTTATATTTTATTATAATTGTATGCATATGTAGGTCGTGAGTGTTCTGGGCCTTGCCGCATTTGGCATTTCTAATTATCGTGAATATGTAAGACAATTATTAAGAATTATTAACAGTTGCCATTGTAACTTTGCCTCAACGGCAAGCAGAGCGTGCGCAGGGACGCCAGAGCGGAGCGCACCGCGGCTGCCTCAACGGCGAGCAACCACGTGGTCAACCTTCTGCCATCAATAAATTTTGACCTTGTCTCTTGTCACATTGCTAATTACAACACAATAAGTAATTGAAAATCTGTTCACAACTATCAAACTAATATGTGTTCGCACTTAGCATCGGGCTATAAAAACCACTCACTCAAAAATTACTTCACAGTTCCTCTCCTCATCACCCACAAAATTGGTTTTTTCTGTCAAGTCATTCGACCATGACCGGTAGGAGGAGTTTAGGGTGGACATATAACCAGGCAGCAAAGACCAAGGCTGTGGAAGCACTAGAGAGGTCCCGCCGCGAAGCCGCAGCCGCAGCAAAGATGTCCCGATGTGTCGCGGAGATCTCGAACGAGCTCTCACAAGAACGCGAGGGCTCTCACAAACGCATTCACGGTGTCGGCCATCGCGACGAGCCGGCGTTCCTGAAGTCCTTCGCTTGCGACGACGACATTCTCGCTGGCGTCACTATGCAGCAGGAGCTGGTCGACGACTTGATGAAGCTGCTCAAGATCAGCAATGCCTCGGTTGACAAGGCGACCGGCCTCGTCGAGCAACTCATGGGTGACAATGTGAAGCTCCTCAAGTTGGTCGCCGAGAAGGAGGAGGAGGCCACCGGATGGAAGATGCTGCATGAGCAGAGCAGTGCCTCGGATATGACGCTGAAAGCGGTCATCAAGGAACTGATGGGTGGCTTGAGAAAGCTCCGGATCGAGTGCGAGCAGGAGGTGGAGGAATCCATGGCTACTTTCAAGCAAAGTTGTGAGGAATTGAAGAAGGAGCTGGAGGATTTCAACGCCCGACGACCCATCGACGAGTAGAGACAATAGCGACCTAGATCGTTGTCTGCAATTTCCTTCTTCTCTTGCCCCCGTGTCTTTTGGGCTTTGCCGCATGTGGTATTTTAAATTATCTGGAATATGTAAGACAATTATTATCTGCGCCATTGTAAATTTGTCGTCGTATTATCTGTTGCCATTTTATTTGTGGTCGTATTATCCGTTGCCCTATGTGGCAATTTAAATTAGGGCAGAATACGAGTTGAAAACACAAACAAAGAAAATGTTGCCATGGGATCACAAGCAAACACCCTCCGTCCAGGTGCTTTAATTAACCCATTAATGGAGAAGTTGTGAGCGAGGCGTGCGGCGGCTGGTGCATGGAGGTCAAAGAGCTCGCTTCCCGATGAGCATGGGCGGTCTTGCTGCTCGCACGTGCCCCGTCGAGCCTGTGAGGTGGGCAGGATGCACGCGTCCTGTCGAGCCTGCACGGCGGACTGCTCACACGCGTCCCGTCGAGCCCGCACACAGCGGACTTCTCGCGCTTGTCCCGTCTAATCAAACAGATGCACGCATGCCACCGATTATGGTTAAATTTCGACATGGTAAATATAATACAACTGTTTGCAACATTAATGTGTCAACTTTTTGTTTCAAAAAGGACTTCTCTTTTTTTTGAGGGGTTTCCAAAAAGGACTTCGTTGGCTACTAATGTGTGTGCCTCTTCTAAAACTGGACGATTTTTTTACCACAGCATATATGTGCCATGTCATGAAACCATGCCAAGTTTCATGTTTTTTGGGTGACTTTTTGATTTACTGGGATTTAAAAACAGAGATTCTCATTGTTTTAGGATGATGACAAGTTTGTAATTCATTCTCATTTCTTAAACAAGACCTAAACATGCACCCAATGACACATGTACGATTTCCCACCCATTTTGCTTCACTGGAGCATGTGGTCGTAGTTCAAATTTGAATTATGGACTACATTAATGCATAGAAAACTTAGTAATTACTAATATATATATATATATATATATATATATATATATATATATAATGGCCAAACAAACCCTGAATAGTTTCAAATTTCAGCCTGACACTCCTGTTATTCTATGTTGCCTATAGAAAACAAAGTTCAAGGCGAGAAGAGGCAACGATTATCGTTTCACCCACAAGAGGGGCATGTTTCCCTACCGGAACCATGAGGGTTGCGACAGGCTCCGGTTGGTAAAAGGCTTGTAATATAGCTTCACCCAAATTGGACAATTATATGTACCATGTAGTGACACCATGCCAAGTTTCATGATTTCCTGGTGAGTTTTGGATTTACAGACATTTAAAACTGAGATTTGCAATGTTTATGGCCAAGCCAGGACGGCGAGACGGTTGAATTCGTTCCCATTCGTTCGATGGGACCTAAAACTGCACCCCAAGGAAACATGTACGTTTTTCTAGCCATTTTGGTGCACTAGAGCATGTATTTGTAGTTCAGATTTGAATGATGGACATTAAATGCCTAGAAAACTCAATTAATGAATAAAAAGGTCAAATGAACCCTGAATAATTTCAAAGTTCAGCGCAAATCTCCAGTTGTTCCATGTCGTGTGTAGAAGAAAATATGAGGCTAGAGTGAAGTGAGACGGGGCGACAGAAACCCGAGGCGTCTCGCCGATAGGGGATGAGTCCGCGAAAGGGCAAGCCGTACGGGCCAACCACCGTCCACCACACACACGGCCTCGACACGAAATGACCGTTTTACCCTCGGCGGAGGCATGGTATTACCCGTGGTGGCACTGGATATTTACCCGCCGGTGCGCGCGCCGGAACGCACAGGCCACACTCACAGCCATAGTCGCTGACAAACGGGGCCCACACGCGATCGACCCCACATGTCAGCGAGTTCTGGTCGAAGCCACAGAGTGAGCGAGGCCGGGAAAAAAGGTAACTATTCATTGCTACAGCACCGTTTTTTGATCTGGTGGCCCAGATCGTCCAGAGTCTTGATCGACGGCTAGATTCACATCAGTAAAACGTATCGGACGGCCAGAATCGCTGAGCTCTGAGAGCGCCCGGGAGTGACTCAATCCCTTATTTCTCAATTTTGATTATCTTGAATAGAGCCATCAAATGGTGACATGGACTCATAAATTTTACCTCATCTTGCTACAGCCTCAAGTCACTCTTTGCGATCATGCCCTTTTTGAGCGTCAACACATGCCCCCTGTTTTTCGGCAAAGCTAGCGCGCCGAAAAATAACTTGCAAAACGTTTGTCTAAGGACGATGTCAACACTCCATCGGCCATATATATGTGCTTAGGGCGATAATTTCTATATCGGCCATGTTTATGCTTAGGGCAATAATTTTATATCGGACATTGATTTTAACTTCTTGTTCACATCATACCTTGTAACCGATTACCACCAATCGGCTTTAAAGAGATGGGAATGAACCTGTTCCTTGTAGCACTAAGGAAATCAAACTCTAAGAGGTCACGCCATGTTAAGCAAGTAACATCGGGATGATTCCAATCCACCGATGCATCGGCCAAAGCAACACAAGCCGAATTATCCGCGTGAATGATTTCTACCTCATCATCGATCCATTGTATTAAAAATTGATGCATGGTAGATGGCACACATTGGTTAGCATGAATCCAATCGCGACCTAATATAACATTATAGTTACCTTGCACCTCGGCGATGAAGAATATGGTGGCCAAAGTTTTGCTTCCCATGGTGAGTTCCATGCACATCACACCTTTGGCCTCTGTCTTTTCTTTACCCTCGAATCCATTAAGTACCATATTGGTCTCATCAATGCATCATCATCTAACCCCAACCTTTTGAAGACCGAGTAGGGCATAAGATTTACCAGAGCACCACCATCAATGAGCATCCTAGCAATCGGCGATCCGTTAATATGACCTTTGAGGTACAATAGCTTCAAGTGTTTCACCGGTTCTCTTGGCTTCTCGAAAATAGCATTCTTAGGACCAAAATCCACCTGAGCTACCTCCCCTTCTTCACCTATAGCACGAAACTCGGCAGGTAAGTAATATACCATATTAATATCCATACCTTCCCGAACCGGCGTAGATTCATAATCCACCATCTCATCTTAATCTCCCAATGTGTATATTGGGCTTAAAGATTCCTCAGTTGAAGGGGATGTTTCAGGTAGTGTGGATGATGTAATATGGGTCGCATCATCCTCTTTTGGTGGTGAAGGTGTTGCTGCAGCTAATGTAGAAGCATATTTGTTTTGTTTTTGTTTAGGCCTCCGCACTTGTTTTGTGAGTTCCATGGGCCGAATTTAACTAAACAATTTGTCCCTTTACCTCTCCTCTTTGTATTCTACCTTCTCGTGGTTTCTCATGCGTTGTAATCTCCTTTTCATGGTCTTAGTTAAACCAGGAGGACACCACATAGATTGAGTATATTTGGGATCCCTTGGTTTGGCATTGCTTGTGCTCGCCTCATGATCATCAACCATGGAACCCTGCTGATAATAACAATATCACCATTAGAAGTAGCCAGATTACCAACAACCAGCTTTTTGATCTCCTTTTGCTTGTCGCATTCTGAAATTTTTGCATTAGGTGACTTAACACGCCACACTTTTTTATTGGCCTTACTTGGAGAATTTTATGTTGGCCGATTAGCACCATATCTCAAACGGCCTTGGGTGGGATAATAAAGCCTCTCACGAGCAGGCCTTCTAGGTGTTGTCCACCCCATATGGAAAGCATAAGGAGCCATTGGGGGTTGCCCCCATCCTCCATTGAAGTCTCTCATGTAATATGGCACATAGGAGGGTTGTGACATCCATGGCATCGGTGCCCATGACCCATATGGCCTTGCATAGCGTCGAAACTCTTGCTCCAGAAGCGATCTTGAACGCTTCGAATGTGATGGCCGATTAGAGCTAGAACCGTCCACTTGAATTGCATATTTGGATAGCAGCATATCAAAAGTTAGCTTGATTTGCTTGTGCTTAGCTTCACTCTTTCCCCACTTGCCAACTTCTGAATTCTTGGGCTTGATAAATTTAACATGAGTATCTTCTTGTACTTGTGGTTGCCCCCCCCCCCTCGAGTGCGGGATTTTTTATGGTGATATTCAATAATTCCTTGCCATCGAGTTGCTTATCAAGCACAACCTCTCTTCCCAAGACTTTGTCGCCCTCCTTGCCTTTCCTGGGTTCACCAATAACAACATTATCTTTATTAGCAGATTCGGCTATGCTAGGCCAAATTAATATTTTATTTCCCTCCGAGTCCATGGTGTTTATCGGAAAGGGTTGTTTATCAACTTGCATCTCAGTAAAATTCAATCGTCCATCATTAAGGGTTGATCGTATCTGTCATGGAAAAACATTGCAATCATTAGTAGCATGAGAAAATGAATTATGGTATTTGCAATAAGCACGCCGTTTCAGCTCGTCAAACGGCGGTATGGTGTGTGATATTCTAATCATCTTATCCTGCAAGAGAGCATCAAATATTTTATCACACTTAGATATATCAAATGTAAACCTCATCTCCTCATCACGGTTCTTGCGACAGCTTAAGAGCATTGCATGTATAGGTTTGGCCTTTGAGGACCAAACAAACTCAGTAGTATAAACATCAACCTCATTGTCCGAATTATCATCATTGTGTTCAACCATATGCATTCTAGGATGATCGGTTGTAGACCTATGAATCTCTTTACTTTGACTCTCTTGAGCCAAGGCTTTTTGTAAGACTTGATTAATGCTCAAAAACTCATAACTTTCTAGCCTCTCTTAAATGTGAGTTTTCAAACCATTAAGAACAAGATCTACCAAGTCTCTCTCAGTTATCACTAAGCTATAACATCGGTTTTTTATATCTCTAAATCTCTTGACATAATAGGTGACCGATTCATCATGTTTTTGCCTAACCTATGTAAGATGTGACAATTTTAGCTCATTATCACCGCTATAAAAATGATCATAAAACTTTTGCTCTAATTGCGACCATAAGAGAATTGAGCCATGTGGTAAAGCAGCAAACCATGAAAATGTGGTGCCAGTTAAAGACAAGGGAAATAAACGTACTTTCAACTCTTCTGTGGAACCTTCTTCACCCAACTATGCTAGATACTGACTCACATGCTCCCAAGTCGTTTTCGTACCCTCACCACTAAATTTAACAAAATCAGGAACCTTATAACCTTGAGGGTAAGAAATTGCATCGAAGTGTTCAGGATGAGGCTTTTGATACACACGACACTTTACTTTCGGCTCGTTTCCGGAAGTTTTTAGAAACATCTTATGCAAATCCTCCCTTAATTTAGCTAAAATTGGATCCGAGGTAGATGAAGATGTTTGTGGCAATGACATAGGAGCAACCTGAGTACTAGCTATTGGTGCAATTTGTGGGATGGGCGCCAAACCGTAATTCAGCGGAGGACCAAACATGCTTGCGCCTATGGGTGGTGCGACAAAGTGATTCGGCGTTGACGCTGAATTGGGCACACCCATAATAGGATTAGGGTATGTAGGTGCAGTCATAAGCTGGTTGGTTTGAGTAGGGTAAAAATTCAATGGCATATTATATTGTTGTTGCATAGGTGGTGCCGATGAAATAGGTAAAATTGGACTAGGGTTCTCAGATATACCAACAGTACCACTAGATGATGGAGGCATATTTTTCTGAGCATTAGCACTAGCCACAAAAGAATTGTATGGCATCACATTACCCTTAATAACAAGACTTTCAATCAAAGCCACTTGCTCTGGAGAAAAAAAATTACTCACAGTGATTACATCTTGTTCGTCGATGAGGGGAGGAAAATTGACGTTTCCAACCGGAGTGATGTTGCCTTGACGATCCTCCTTGAAACTTGAAAGAAACGCTTCCAAATCCTCCTCCTCGCGCTTCTTCTTGAGCGCCTCAAAAGCCTCTTCATGCTGCTTCTTGCACGCTTTGTAGGCTTGGCGATGTTCATCCGATAGTTCATCAAGACCGGGCTTAATGATGTTATCGGCGTCAACTTCTGAGGGCTTGGGGAGATTAGACATGGTTGATGATGATTCTTGATCTTTTGTCCCCAACGGAGTCGCCAAAAAGTGTGTTCGCACACGAATATGTCACCGTGTACCTCCAATGCTGAGGGTGATGCACCGCAGCTCACGCCGAAGGAGACCCGTCTAGAAGCGCAGTATGCAAGCAATCCGGCGGGTGCTTTTCAGGACCCGAAACCCCACGCGCCCGAGAGGGACCCCGTCTGGACGTGCAGCAACTATGGGATGCCCTAGGTCAGTTCGCCTGCCCCTAGAGCGTCGAGGATCGTTGCCCTTCAACACGAAGAACGAGAGGGAAAGAACAAGGGAGGGATGTAAAACTAGGGTAACAAGTAGATGAGTTTTGCGATTGTGTGTTGTTGTTCAGTCGGCCATCACCTCTTGTCTATATAAGAGGCGGATGGACTTACCATACAAGAAAAGGACTTGCCTAGCCGTCCAAATCATCAAAACCTAATAAAACATGGACTATTCACGACCCCCGGCCCGGATGTCCGGCTCAAGGCCCGGATGATCCGGCCTAGTCCAGTTTTCTGACGGCAGCTCACTGTATTGGCTCTAGAATCCACATACAACCATGGATTTGGACGTTTTTTATATCAAAATTAACCGCCTCAACGAGACGCACAACTTTCATGTTAAACACTTTTTTTATATGAGGCGATCTTGATGGTGTTTCGGGCCGTTTTCTAAAGTATGCAACAGAAAAACTTGTCCGGACGTCCGGACGATTGCCCGGATAGTCTGGCCTTTACCAGGATCATCCGGGACTTGACCCAGATCATCCGGCTTCAACTTTTAGCTTCTGTTGTTTGGATCAATTTTTTGGCCCCTGGCCGGATGATCTGGACCCCGGCCCGGATGATCCGGCCATGCAGTGCTGCAGCGCATAGTTTTGACTGTAACTTTTGTATATAATCTCAGATTAAGATGATCCTTATATCAAAATCGTCCTTCTCGATGAGACGAATAACTCTCATGTAGAAACTTTTTGCATCTGAGGCAATCTTAATTAGGTTTCATGACATTTTCTAATCTGATGTCAACACGAGTATCTCCGAAATTTCCATATCTTTTGCACTTGAGCTCCGTTTTGATCCATCTTCATATTTATTTTGATTATCTTGAAGAGAGCCATCAAATGGTGACATGAACTCATAAATTTGACCTCATCTTGCTACAGCCTTAAGTCACTCTTTGCAATCATGCCCTTTTTGAGCGTCAACACAGACCTAGCACCAAAGAACAAAACACACTCGGAGTAGAGGTTATGTCGTTAGAAATCATAGTGGCCTCACATGCCGTGTCAACTACCTCACTCGCTAAGTGTCGTGGCTCACTCACTCCCTCAAAGATGCTCCCACTCATATGGTTGGTGGAGTCACTCAAATGGCTCTCAACCTCACATAGGATGTGTGGCATACTCTCGTGTGTGGGGCTAGTGGTGGTCACACTCATAGGAAATGCACTCAATGTCATATATGGTGGATTCACTGAATCTCACTCAAGGGGTAGTGGCTCTCCTCACAAGACTAATGGGGCATCTCTACATATGTGGGTGTCGGAGAGATGTAGGTGCAAATGTCTCCATGTGCGGTCGCGTAGCTTGACTCGGAGTATGAATCCAATATGGGTGTCGTCTTCATGTTGTTGAAGAGGTTCGCGCTCATCGCTGTGGTCGAAGGGGATGGCCCTTGCTCGACCTTCTTGTAACCGTCTTGGTGTTGGAGGCCCATATGATGTGATACCTCGTAGCTCACCTCCATGACCGAAGGGAAATTCACATGCTCGGTCATCTTCCTTGAGGGGCTTCAGAAGATGGAAGGATCTCCCTCGCTTCTAGGTGGTCGCCTTGGACTTGATGAAGTCATTGTAGGCATACTCATGGGAAGTAGGCAAAGATGTCGTACGTCCAAAGGCGAAGATGCCTTGATAGCACTTGGCGAAGATGCTAAAGTGGTGGTGGTAGTCGTAGCTCCGTCTTGGTGGTGCTTGTCTCGCGGTCTTCTCTTTTTATCATGAAGCTTCGACTTGGCATGAAGTAGGGCTTGTTGGGACTTGTGCATCTGCGCTTGTGGGGCATCTTCATGATGATGATGTCGTTGTCATGCTTGAGCTCGTAGTACATGTCGTTCGTCGTCGTGCGCATGTTGCTTGGAGGTGACTTTCCCTTCATGACGATGTTGATCACAAACATGGTGGTGTTCGCCATGGAGACGTGGACGTGGATGAATTGTGCTTGCATCGCTTAGGTGCTCCGAAGATAATCAACTTGGTCTCTGCCGCCTTGAAGATGACGAAGGGGAAGTAGACTTGATTAAGGCCCGAACTCCTCCATCCTTGCACCTTGCTCCTCCTATTGTGCGGAAAGCTTGTTGTCGATGTAGTCCCTTTTCCTTGCTTCGGAGTGATGAATGTCGATGGAGAGGTTCTCGATGCGCTCTCGCAATCTTGATTGTGTGCCTTGCATTTTTCGTTGTAGATCGAAGATTGACAATTTGGTGATGTAGTTGTTCACGCCGTCGTTGTTGTCGGAGACTGGAGATGAAATGCCTTTCCTATCCATCACAAGACTCGAGCAAATATGAGTGGAAGAAAGGAGAGAACTACACCAAATGTACCTTGACCGATGTTGAAAATGGATCAATGATCACTCAATGATGTAACAAGGAAATAGCACAATTGGTACCGATCTCATCGATTTCTCACACCTACACAAGTAAGGCTTATGGTGGAGCTCGGTGAGGATAGTGACACAAAAACTTGATGCAAAATGTTAGCAAGGGTTAATAATGTTGAAAAAGATTCACAAATTCGCAAGTGAAACAAGTAGACCAATAGCAAAGAATGGCACACGGAAACACACGCACAGATAGATAAATGGGGTCGTGCAACCAAGGAATGAGCACAAAATGTGGAATCCACGGAAAACGCTCGTGTTGCACAACTCAAGAGAGACGCTAGCACGATTGCCCACTAGGCGGATACGACACTTGTGCACAACCTATAATATGCAAAATGGATAAACTTTCTATCCCAAGTATGCTATGTATGTATGGTTCCCGGTGTTTCTCACACGATGATCCAAGATGATCAAGAATGATACCATATGATATATTGTGATGCTATGGATATTGCTTACAAACTCTTTGTTCACTCTTTTTCTTTGCTTAAAAGCTTATTCTCCTTTTTTTTGTATGGCCACTTTTGCACAATGCACAAACCAAGATAGCAATTGTGTATATGTGAGAACAATCTTGTGACACAAGAGATGATATGATACCAAGATGATACCAATATGATATGGTATATATGCAATGCAAGGGCGGATCGATGATCACTAATGTGCACAAGTAATGTTGTCGGCAATACTCAAAGGCTAGTCTCGATAGGCAAGTGACACAAAATGGGCTAGGGGTTATCAATGCAATGGCAAGGGGAATATATATACAATGGTGTTGTCGAGGTTACCGTCCCTTGCTTACGGTTGATGGTGTCAAAATGGTGAAGTGGTCAATGTCGATGACGACCCCATGGCGATGATGAGTGGCGGTATTATTGATCTAGAACCGTCCCTAATTAGCCGAAACACATTAGGAAACAGAAAAACCACAAACGCAAAATCAACAAATGTCAAATGTCAAATGGTGGTAGCAGAAAAGCGATGGTGGTTTGCACTTGGCAATGCGGAAGTGGAATGATGGGTTATACGAGTCAGCAATGCGGAAGTGGAGTGATGGTCTATACACGTAACAGAGTTGAAGTTGTTGTCCCTAAGTAGCCGAAACACCTTAGGAGACACAAGCTACAACTCAAACAAGATCAAACAAAATTGGGTTAAGTTGGGGTGGCGAAATGTATGGTGGGCATGGTTATGTGGAAGTGGTGGTGGTGGTTGATGTAGAAGCAACCATTCCTAAGTAGCTGAAACACCTTAGGATACTCGTATCACAACTCAAGCAACCACTAATGCTATATGGAACAAAATGGGTTAGGTTGCGGAAGTCAGTGGTGGTAATGCAGATGATATGGTGGTAGCCCTAGGCAAAGATGCCAAAGTTCCAAAAATTTGATGGAGTCAAATGGTGTTGAAACCTATCTAGATGGATGGGGGATGTCAATAGCTACTCAACGAGCTAAAGAACGCGTAATCGGACTCCAGATGTGAAAGTTATGGGGAAAACGGTGAAACACGGGAGGCTGAAATGCCAGGGGTCGGACTTCCGGGGTTGGGGGGCGGATATCCGGGACCTAATGTCCAGAACCGCGCACGATTTGCGCTCCAAAAGCCGGATGTCCGGGCTGATGGGCCGGATGTCCGGGGGGGCAGATGTTCGGGGCTACGGGACGGATGTCCGGGCTCCAAATCCAAGGATGAACTCGAGGAATGCGATTTTGGGGGCAGAAATTGATGATTTTAGGGGGAAAATTGGAGAGATTTCATGGATGGAAAGGGGGGAACCTTGGGGATATGCTAGACCCACTCGAAACCAAGAAAATCCATGGATCAAAATCAAGAAAACATCATCAAACCATTGAAAGTGCGTTATATCGACTAGAGGGGGGTGAATAGGCGATTTTTATGAATTCTTCACTGAGGAATTTGCTGGTGAGGAAATTCCTAAATGAAGAACTACTAGCAGCGGAATAAGTACTCAGAAAGGAACATAACAGAGCACAAGCATAGTCATCATGATGAAATGAAGACAAGCATAGAGTACATAAAGCGTAAACACAAGATAACACAAGGAAGAAGACGAACAGACTAAAGAAATAGAGCTGAGGAAATTGAGAAAGTCTTCAGTCAAAGTCTTCAAACAGATATGAATAGGCACACAACAACATACATGAGGAATTTAAAGAGTTGAGGAAATAGAACCAGTAAGCTCGATGAAGACAATGATTTGGTAGACCAGTTCCAACTGCTGTCTCAGTTGGACATCTGGTTGGAGCGGCTGAGTATTTAAACTCGAGGACACACAGTCCTCACCGTATTCTCCTTGAGCTAAAGTCACACAGACCTCGCCCAATCACTCGTGGTAAGTCTTCAGGTGACTTCCGAACCTTCACAAACTCGGTCACTCGGCGATCCACAATTCCTCTTGGATGCTCTAGACCTTGACGCCTAACCGTCTGGAAGAAGCACAGTCTTCAAAGGAAACAAGCGTCAGATCCATGCAGGATCAATCTCTTTAGTGATGCTCAACCACTTGGGGTTTTGTAGGTTTGGGTTTGGGATTTCCTCACTTGATGATTTTCACTCAAAGTCCTCGGAGGATGGGTTGCTCTCAAATGACAAGTGTCAGTTTCTCTCGGAGCAGCCAACCAGCTAGTGGTTGTAGGGGGCGGCTATTTATAGCCGGGGAGCAGCCCGACATGATAAGACATAAATGCCCTTGTCTGATATGACCGTTAGGTGGGTAGATATTTTGGTACAGCTTGCGCATAGCACAACAATGGTCGGAATATTTGAGGTTCGAATTCCTCAGGGCTATCATGTTCCTCACTTGGTAGGCAATCCGCACTGGCAAATTCCTAACTCTTCAGTCAGAACAAATTCCTCAGAGACCAGAAGAACTTCGTCTCTGTCACTGAAGAATATGGTTGATCTGTGCAAGATTTCCAATGGCTTCACTCGAAGGGATTGGTAGGTGTAGGATTTGAGTTGAGCATCACATGGAAATTTTTCCTTAGTATTTCCTCGACCCCCTTTAACAATACGGTATTTTCTATGACTCAAGAAAGAGAAAATGAAACTATGAAAACAAAAGTCTTCGCGCTTCATGTTCCTCGAATGATTACCAAGTCTTCAAGGTCACACCAATTTCTTCACTATCAAAGTCTTTAGAATTCCAAAGTCTTCGGTCGAAGAACTTCATTTTTAGGGGTCGACTTTCTCTGTAAATATCAAACTCCTCATAGACTTATAGACATTTGTACACTCACAAACGCATCAGCCTCTTAACCTATAAGTCTTCAATACACCAAAATCACTAAGGGGCACTAGATGCACTTACAATCTCCCCCTTTTTGGTGATTGATGACAATATAGGTTAAGTTTTCAACGGGGATAAACATGTGAAGTGTAAATACTGATATTGAGGAATTTGATTACAAGATATAGAAGAACTCCCCCTGAAGATGTGCATCGTGAGGTATTTGCTTTTGAAGCAATGCACACTTGAAGAGTATAATCATAGAGATCTCCGCCTATATCTTGTAATTCATACACGCATTTGACATATAATATGAGGAATTTGGAATGCATGATGAAATATGGTGACTGATGTGATTCAGCATGCGTGCATTAACATTAATGAGGAATAAGAATGCAGAAGAACACAGCAAAAGTATCAAGCCACCATAGAGTTTAAGATTACAACTCGATCCAGCAAAGTGATCAGAAGAACGAGAGTTGTAACTTAGCAAAAAAACGCCCATATATAGATCCGCTTGAAGACTAACTCAAATTTCTCCCCCTTTGTCATCGAATGACCAAAAGGGTTGAAACTGAGGACTAACGCCCCTGAAGAATATCATGATGATGGAGGAGCGCCAGCGTTGTCAGGGTCTTGAGTCGTTGTAGGGCCTGCTGCAGTATCGTCCAAATCTTCATGCTCGTCCATGGCGTGTAATGAAGAATATGAGCTGGCCACCAAGGAAGGAACCTTGACCTTCTTGAATTTCTTCGGAGGAGGTGCAGACCATTCAAAGTCTTCCTTGAAGCCCATTTGCTTCAAATCTTCTTCGCCATATAGATGAGACAGAATTGCCCAGGTGCGATCAAACACTTCATGGAGGTAGTAGTGGTTTTTCTTCACTGCATTGTGTGTAGAGGTCATGTTGTGAAGAATAGAGCCAAACTGACGCTTAACCCATTTGTGATTCCGATCGACCTTCTGGTGAAGACTTATGAGCAGTTCACGGTCAGTCATCACACGTGGAGCAGTAGCTTGAGGACTTGACTTTGGAGCATTGGCAGCAGAATCATGTGTGGCAGAGTCATCATTGGTGGAATAAGATGCACCTTTGCGAAACTGACCATCCAATGGACGAATGCCTTCATCGATTACAGCTGGTGACTTGCCCTTCTCATCAGATGAGGAAATTTTCCGCTTGAGGACTTCAATTGGGGGCAAGTAGCTGCCATGGTTAAGTGTATCAGCCTTGTAGTTGAGTGAAGACCTTGATCTGAGGAATCTCATGATCCATGGTGCATAAGGCTTCAGCTCAAACGGTGAAAGTGCAACATTGGCAAGAGTCCTCATGAAGAAATCATGGTAATTGATAGGAATACCATGCATGATGTTAAAGAGCATATTCTTCATCATCCCCACAATTTCTTCATCTGAAGAATCATGTCCTTTGATTGGGCTGATAGTCTTCGTCAGAATGCGGTATATGGTTCCGGGCACATGGAGCAAATCCTTCACGAGGAATTTGGTCCTTTGAGCTTGTCCAGGCTTCAGCGGCTTCATGAGCACTTGCATATAATGATCAGTAAGTTCAGGTTCATCATACAGACAGCGAGTGCCTTCTGGTGGAGGACTGATTGGCAAGGCACGAAGCAATTCAGTGGCAGGTGCCTTGTAATGAGTGTTTTCCGTCATCCAGTCCAACACCCATGAGTTGACGTCAGCAGCATCGCCAGTGATATGCAAAGTTGCATAGAACTGAAGAATAAGCTCTTCATTCCAATCAACAATGTCAGTGCAGAAATTCAGCAAGCCTGCATCGTGAAGCATATTGAGAACCGGCGTGAAGCATGGCATAGATTCCATGTCCACGTGAGGAATGTGCTCATGATCGAAGACTTTGTCCTTGTCAAATAGAATTGAGGAATAGAAGTTTGCCTGGCTGGTTGTCCAGAAACGCTTCCTTCTAAGACGAGCATTGTCATAAGGCTTGAATTCAGTGAAGAATACATGCTCGCTGAAGAAATCATCAGCCTTGAATTTTGGCTTCTTGGAGAAGGGATTCTTTGGCTTGGGTTGAGGAGTGTCAGTGATTTGCAGTATCAACTCAGGAATCGCAATCTCAGGTTCCTCATGCTAAGGAATTTCAGTTTCTTCTACAGTTGCATCCTGAGTATCACTTCTTCATTCACATTTTCTTCAGCGCTAGTGGCTGGAATGTCTTCATGAGCAGACGGGGTTGCACGAGGTTCATCAGATCCCACTTGTACTTCAGTAGTGGCTGGGGACTAAGGAACACCTTGGAGAGGAGTGAACATTGGTGAGTTTGGATGTTGACTATCCTAAAATTCATCATTGAGCACAGGAGTGGTGCATCCAATGTCCACATCCTCATCTTCAATTTCTTCAACACCGGCCTCTTCAGCAGTGAACTGAGGCACAGGTGAGGAAATGACTGGGGTTGAAGGGATCTCATCCACTTCAATTTCTTCATCCAACTGCGCTGTCAAAGCAGCAGATGGAGTTTCTTCATCAGATTCCTCGGGAATCTCATATTCTTCACCATAAGGAACAAGGTCCTTTGATGGCATTGATGAGACAGGAACGTCATCAATTGGATTGTCAATTGAACTGATCAGCGTCTTTCTCTTTTTCATTGCTGCATCTAGGTTGGAAAAATCGGTAGGCGTAAGCAAGGCGGTTGGCCTTCGCCTAGTGCCTAGGCGGTGCCTAAGCGCCCTAGGCGCGGCCTAGGCGGTAATATAGTTTTTACTCGTAGTGTATCTGTGAATTATTATATGGGTGTTGATATTAGTTTATGACATATAAATAAGTTAATTGCTGTCTACCGCCATTGGTATATAACCAGTTTCGCATATTAGTGCAGTATGTGGCATGATTTCTTGCTTGGGTAGGCAATTCCTTACTTGCCCTGCCTAGACCTCCATTTATGCCCTAGGTGAGGCGTTTGGCCATTGCCAAGCGCCTAGGCGTGCCTAAGCGCCTCCTAGGCACTGCCTTTTCCAATAGAGGCTGCATGTTTTGCAGCCTTTGTCTTCTTCACATCTGATGCAGATGGAAGGATTGGAGTTGGTGTAGGTGCATGAGGTGCATTTTCTTCAGGCACAACTGTTGCAGTTGCCCTGGCTTGTTCACTTTCCTCAGGCGCATCACTAGTGGATGCCCTGGCAATATCATCAGCGGCTGGAATGGAGTCATCAGCCCTGGTACTCTCATTTTCTTCAGCAGCCATACTAACATCAGCGGTGTTGGCATGTTCTTCAGTAGGCTGAGCAGATTCTTCAGCCTGAGGAATTTCAACATGCACCGGTGCAGAGGCAGTTGAAGAGAAAGTCTTCGTCAGATTGATGAAACATACTTTTGCTCCCTTCCAATCAGCATGGTACCGATTGAAATCATCACTCAGTTGCTTGATTTCAGCTTGTACAGCAATGAGTTGTTCGGGGGTAAGAGTGAGGACATTGTCCTTGAGGTAGCGTTGTTTCTTGTATTGTGCTTTCTTCAGCGTTCGTCGTTCTCCATATTTCCACTTTTCTTCCTCAATGAAGTGAGTGAGAACATGGCTTTGACCAGGAGTGAGGTTCATCTCCGGCAAAGGTGTAGCTGGATCCTTGTGCCATAAGTCAATGAAATCAAGGATCAGCTTGGGATCCAGAAGAAGTGGCACATTGCTGCCTGTGGCTCTAGCGGCCCTAGCTTGCCTGTCTCTGATGATTTCAGCAAGTTCATCATCATCCGCCTCATCATCATCAGAGGGCACTTGGAAAGCGACTTGCTTCTTGTGAGGACTTGGTCGAATACCTCGTCCAGCAGTGGCCTTTTTCTTCAGCAGTGAGGGACTAGCTGAGGAAGGTCGAGCGGCCGAGGATCTTTCAGATGCTCTTGAGGCAATAGAGAAGCCTTGAGTCCTTTGGCACGTGGCAAGATGCACAGGTGCCGAAGATTTTGTCGGAGGAGGAGGAGCAAACTGAGGAATTGGCCATGAGGGCTTTGAAGATGCTGGCCGTGAGGGCATTGCTGAGGAGCTTGGCCGTGAGGGCATTGAAGGAGAAGCACTGGACTTGTGGGTGGGCTTCTTTGGCATAGCCTTCTTCGGCTTACTACCAGATGCCTCAGCGGTGTTAGCAGCAGCAGCAGAATCTTCATTGAATTTCCTCACTGCTTCTTTTGCTTGCTTGGCTAGTTTGGCCTGGCGCCTAGCTCATTCAGTAGCATAGTCCTCACCGCGCTTGAGGCTGGTGGGATCCGCCAGTTGGCTAGGCCTTAATGTAGGTCTTGAGCATGGAGGATTGAGCGCGAATTTCTTCATGTACTTGGGATTAACATATCTGTACTCCCTCCATTCTTGTGTCCATCTGCTCTCAATTTGTTGTATGCGCACTTTGCGCTGATTCTTATCCTCCTTGCCAGACTTGGCCTCATCTGGAGAGCAATATCTAGCATAGATATCCTCAGGGATTTCAAACATTGTGTTGACCTCAGGCCTCTTTCTTCCTTTCTGTGGCTTCTTGCCGTCAGCCATTTTCTTTAGCTGAGGATTAACAACTGAAGTTTCTGAAGATGTATGCAACTTTTCTTTGAGGAACGCTGCAAATGAGTTAAGTTGATGAGAACCTAGTGATTCAGCAGCGTACATTTGTACCTGTGAACACAGTATAGTTGCGAGGAATGTGGAAAGGTCATATGCGTTCTCAGAAGATTTTTTTTAAAAGAGAATAGGTTTTAGGAATTTGACCGATGAGTCTTGAAGAATTTCACTAAGCGTTCTTTATCTTAGGTTCTAGAGTTGTACAAATTTGGAAATCCACACAATCGAGGAATCTTGAAGAAAATCATTTCTTAGAGAAACGAATCAAGAACAGATAACATGTGAGGTGTTTAGTGTGGGAAGATTTGAAGAATAAACACCTTTGAAGATTTTTAGGAAAACACTTGAATCAAAGAGGGCAATAAAAGTAACTTTTAATTACCCAAAGTGAAGAACACGACGAACTGAGAAGTGTTGAGGTGAAGTTCATCCGTTCAGATCTTCCACGCCCTAACTCGGCAGAGGAAGACAGCTACGACGGCGGCGGAGTGAAGAGATCCGCAACCGGCGCGAGTACGACGGCGACGAGGTCGAGGCAGTGAAGCTCTTCCTTACCGGCGATGATGAAGTAGCGGCGGCACTAGGGTTTGGGAAGCTCAAGCGGGAGAGAGAGGTCGAGCGGAGTAAAAGTGAAGTGAGGAGAAGACAGGGGTATTTATAGCGGCAGTGAAAAACTGTGCGCCCGAGGATTTCGGACGAACGTGCCCCTGGCTTTTCCCATTCACATGACATGTGTCACCCACGTACTGTGAGGTGGCGATCGTGTAGGATCGTGGGTGAATAGATAAGTATTTGTCGTGAGAAGTGGAACGGTTTGAGCGGCAAAGCCGAAAATTTAGATAAGATAAGTTTTAAGTTACCGTTCGCAATTTCTTCAGCTGTCAAGGACACAGTGAAGATTTTGAACGAGTTTCAAATCAGAACACACACGAAGAATTTGTGAAAAGATTGGATTGAGTTCAGCATAGATGGGGAAAGGGTCCGATCACATTCACTTAGCGGAAAAAAAGTCAACTTCAAGAATTAGCAATAAGTGAATGCTGTAGAGGACATAAACTCAATATATATATATATATATATATATATATATATATATATATATATATATATATTCAACTGAAGACAAACGACGGAAATAGTGAAGACATTTCAAGTTGAAGAATTTAAAAAACTGAGGAATTTCAAAAACGAAGAAAAACTTCAAATTGAAGATTTTTAACTTTGGGTGGTGGCGTAACCCACCGTATAAGAAAGCTGATTTCAGACACCGCATACAATTGTCGTAGGGCTCTGAGAATCAATTTCTTCATTAATTTCTTCACGCTTAGAGGGTTAGTCTTCATTGATTGAAGAAAAATGTTACTTTGTGTGTTGCGCATCTAAGTCATCAAGTCAGCATAAGTGTTAGGATGAGTGTCCTATTTCAGAGAACATTCGAAGATTCTAGGATATTTAACTCACACCGCAACTTGCTAAATCTCTTCTCATCCAAGGGCTTAGTGAAAATATCGGCTAGCTGATCTTTAGTTCTTGCATGGTAGATGGAGATATCGCCCTTCAACACATGATCGCGAGGAAAATGATGGTGAATCTGGATGTGCTTTGTCTTCGAGTGCTGAACTGGGTTGCGAGAAATCTTGATAGCACTCTCATTATCACAGTAGAGAGGCACATTCTTCACGTTGATGCCATAGTCCTTGAGAGTTTGCTTCATCCATAATAATTGAGCACAGCATGATCCAGCAGCAATGTACTCAGCTTCTGCAGTGGAGAGAGATACGCAGTTCTATTTCTTCGAGGACCAACAGACCAAAGATCGTCCAGGAAATGGCAAGTGCCTGACGTTCACTTGCGGTCCACGCGATCGCCAGCATAGTCAGAGTCTAAATATCCAACGAGATCAAATGAAGAGCCCTTGGGATACCATAATCCCAAGTGTTGGTGTGTGAGCTAGATATCGAAGAATGTGCTTCACAGCCTTATGGTGTGATTCCTTTGGTGTAGCTTGAAATCGGGCACACATGCAAACTCTAAGCATAATATCTGGCCTAGATGCACATAGGTACAATAAAGAACCAATCATGGAGCGGTATACCTTTTGATCAAAGTCTTGACCAGTTTCATCAGTGCATAGATGATCATTTGTGGGCATTGGAATTTTGACCCCTTTGCAATCTTGCATGCCGAATTTCCTCAATACTTCTTTGAGGTATTTCTCCTGCGATATGAATATACCATTGCGCTATTGACGAATTTGAAGCCCTAAAAAGAATTTCAATTCTCCCATCATAGACATTTGATATTCTTCACTCATCATATAGGCAAATTCATCACTATAACGTTGGTCAGTACAGCCAAAGATAATATCATCAACATATATTTGGCACACAAACAGTTCACCATCATAAGATTTAGTGAAAAGAGTTGGGTCGAGTGAACCGGGTTTGAAGCCATTCTTCATGAAGAATTCCTTCAAAGTGTCATACCACGCCCGAGGGACTTGCTTGAGTCCATACAGGGCCTTGTTGAGTCTGAAGACTTTGTCGGGATTCTTTGGATCTTCAAAACCTGGGGGTTGAGCAACATATACTTCTTCCTCAATCTTACCATTGAGGAATGCACTTTTCACATCCATTTGTTGTAAGATAATATCATGATGGTTAGCGTAAGCAAGTAATATGTGAATAGCCTCAAGTCTAGCAATAGGTGCAAAACTTTCATCAAAATCAATTCCTTCAACCTGTGTGTAGCCTTGAGCAACAAGTCGTGCCTTATTCCTCACCACAAGGCCATTTTCATCTTGCTTGTTGCGGTAGATCCACTTTGTGCCAATGATGTTGTGCTTGCGAGGATCTGGATGTTTGACCAGTTCCTAGACATTGTTGAGCTCGCACTGATGTAATTCTTCTTGCATAGCCTGAATCCACTCATGCTCCAGAAATGCTTCATCTACCTTAGTGGGCTCTATGATAGAGACAAAAGCAAAGTGCCCACAAAAGTTAGATAAATGTGAAGATTTTGAGCGAGTGAGAGGACCTGGTGCTTCAGTGTCATTAATGATCTTCTAAATTTGCACTTCATTAGCAATGTGAGGATGAGTGGGTTGTCTTCGAGGAATTTGATCAGCATTCCCTTCAGGAGCATTTTCTTCAGCACCATTTTCTTCAGGTGCGCCAGCTCGGTAATCATCACGATCAGGAATGAATTCTTCAGCAGATTCTTCGGTAGGAATGACATCCTCAGTAGCCTTGAACTTGATAGAATCTTCAGGTGCTGCTTCATCTATCACAGAAGGTAGGTGCTCTCTTTGCGAGCCATTAGTTTCATCTAACCGCATATCTACAGTTTCAACAACTTTGTGAAGAACGTTGTTGAAGACTCTGTAGGTGTGCGAGAGGGAGTGATTATTTTTTGGCCCACAAGGGGACACGTTTCCCTATCAAAACCACGAGGGTTCTTGCAACAGGCTCTGGTTTGTAAGAGGTTTGTAATAAAGCTTGGCCCAAATTGGCAATGTTTTTACCACGACATATATGTGCCATGACGTGACACCATGCCACCTTTGATGACTTTCTGGTGAGTTTAGGATTTATGGGGTCTTAAAAACCGAGATTCGAAATGTTTGAGGACGAGCCAGGACACCAGTACGGTTGTAATTCATTCCCATTCCTGGCATGAGACCTAAACATGCACCCAAGGACACATGTATAATTTTTCTAGCCATTTTCGTGAACTGGAGCATGTATTTTTAGTTCAGATTTGAATTATGGACATTAAATGCCTAGGAAACCCAATTGGTGTATAAAAAGGCCAAATGAACCCTGAATAAGCTTAAATTTCAGCATGGATATCCTGTCATTCCATGTCGCCCGTGGAAGAAAATACAAGGTGAAAACATGCAGTGATTATGTTTCGCCCACAAGGGGAACATGTTTCCCTATCAGAACCACGAGGCTTCTTTGAGAGAAGCTCCAGTTTTTGTAAGAGGTTTGTAATAAAGCTTGGCCCAAATTGGACAATGTTTTTACCACGACATATATGTGCCATGACGTGACACCATGCCACCTTTGATGACTTTCCAGTGAGTTTAGGATTTATGGGGACTTAAAAACCGAGATTCGGAATGTTTGAGGACGAGCCATGACACCGTTATGGTTGTAATTCATTCCCATTCCTGGCATGGGACCTAAACATGCACCCAAGGACACATGTATAATTTTTCTAGCCATTTTGGTGAGCTGGAGCATGTATTTGTAGTTCAGATTTGAATTATGGACATTAAATGCCTAGGAAACTCAATTAGTGTATAAAAAGGCCAAACGAACCCTGAATAAGTTTAAATTTCAGCACGGATATCCTGTCGTTCCATGTTGCCCATAGAAGAAAATACAAGGCAAAAACAGGCAGTGATTACGTTTCGTCCACAAGGGGGACACGTTTCCCTATCGGAACCATGAGGATTCTTTGAGAGAAGCTCCGGTTTGTAAGAGGCTTGTAATAAAACCTGCGCCACAATGGACGAAAACAATTCCTCGACATATAAGTGCGATGTCATGACACCATGGCAGTTTTCACGATTTTCAGCTTAGTTTTGGATTAACGGGGATTTAGAATCCGAGATTCTTCTCACGAAATGTTTTAAAATAGCACACGGTTCACTCACGAAAGCCGATATTCAATGAAAACTTTGTGGAAACCATATTTAAAGTTTCAAAAAAATCTGAAAAAAATGTGGGATGTTTTGAAGGTGATGTTTTATTACGACACGAAATTTCAAGTTGAAAAACATTATGAGATGTGAGCTATGAAAAAGACAAATTCCACCCTCAATAGTGACATTAATATTCGGCACTATTCAACACTGATTTTATCTTTTTCATAGCTCACATCTCGTAATGTGTTTCAACTTGAAATTTTGTGTGCCAATAAAACATCATCCTCTTAACATCCCACATTTTTTTGAATTGTTTTTGAAACTTCAAAACATCTTTTTCTCGTGGTTTTCACCGGTTGCCACCGAATGTTGGTTTCCGTATGATATCCCGACCCCCCCCCCCGCTGCATGCGCGATCTGAGTCGTGTGTCTTGACTGGCCAGAACTCAAACCCCACGGATCGTACATGTGCACTGTTGGATGCTCCCAGATCGAACGACAACCCTGAGCCCTTTCGATAGCACATGCAGTACATGGGTAAGCACTGTGCGCATGCATCGTGTAGCTCATGCTTTATTCTCTACTAGGGTTTCATTCAAAACAGGCTACCGTTTCTCGCCATTCCTCTCATCGGTTTCCCGCCTCTTCTCCCAGATATGCATGATGTAGATGTTCGTTTAATTCTTATAGTTCATCTCATCCTAAATCAATTAGTTTTATAAAAAACTATTTTAAGATTCATGGAATTGTGCATTATAAAGGTAAAAACAAAAACTGACAATTCATTTCGAAAAAAAGGTTTGGGAAATAAAAATATGGAAGATTCTAGAGAAGAAAGGAGAAGTGCTTGTGTTTTGAGGTTTGTGCATTATGCTTAAATTCAACCATGGAGTCTTCTAGATTGTACATGTGGCAGAATCTGGTGGAATGTAGATGATATCCAACGGCCAGTAGTGCTCGTATTTGCCATCTCTGTACCATCGGATTGGCTTCATCCAACGAGCAACTTTCAAAGTTATTCGCATACTATATAGGTGTATAGATGTATAGATGTATATATATATATAGATGTGTCCCATGCTAGACAAAATAAAGTTTGAGTGCATGCG
>NC_057813.1:382478503-382494967 GCF_018294505.1 Triticum aestivum
CGCCTCGAGGTTGGGAAACTGACATCATATATAGGTATTGAACCAGGCTTGGAGTTGGGTACGGTGTTCGGTTTGTAATGTAGTTGGCATGGCCCATCAAAGTTGTGCATTTGGGATTTAAACACATCATACACCATCGTACTCATACATATTTTCAGGCCGCATGCAGTGTATATGGGGTCTTCTGATCGACCACGTCTCCCTTGTGCGTTTTTTTTGTGAATACACGGATATTTGTGGGCGCCCCGAGTGTATATATATCATCCCTTTGACCTATAGTGAGGGGTATGTGTTGGCCATGAATGGATTCCTCCTAGTTCGTGTTAGGGTCGGTTACCGTCAAATGTCGGTCAACCAAAGCTCGAGCTCGTGCGTTGTCAGGATTCCCTCCCAGATGCTAGGATTGCTGGGTTCGACCTACATCAAACCCTGCGTACGTATCTCATCCTTAACTACCTTGCCTTCATGGTTGTTGTCTGTATCGAGAGGTAGGCACCACATCTAAATTGTACATTGTTCTATATTGAAAACACACATCACCCCTTCCCAACGTACATCATTTTGGGAAACATGTAAGAGGTGCTGGATTTGTGGTCCCTCTCGTGCGATTTTTATGATGGTTCAATCTATTGGCCCAAGTGGTTTATCGACAACAACAACTGTCATTTGACCAAACGGAAGATTCATTGGTCTGTCTTATGGTAAGTCATGGCGACATGCATGTATGACCAAAGTATCGATCATTACGTGCATCCTCCCCGCTGACAGGAAGTGTGAGGTGGTGGGCCAAGCATCATGGCTAGGTACAACATTATGTCATTATATATATCCGAGCTAGGTGGTTGTTAGGGTGCTTTCGGGTTTGCGAGGCAGGTGCCACCAAAGTTATGCATTGTGTATTTAAAGTTTTGAACATCCCCAATATTCGTACATATATTTGGCCACTTCCAGGTGGTTCTTGACTTCTGGCCCCTCTCATCGATCTTCAACAATGCGCCCAACCATGGGCCCGCGGGGTCAAAGTTGTGCATTGGAATTTTGAACATCACAGACCACCCTTTTCACTCATATATATTTGGGCCACATACTGGTGCGGCTGTCTTTTGACCCTCTCTAAAGTTATTTTTTGCTGCAAAGACTCTGATGACCCTCAACGGACACGGGGTATAATATCTTAATCATGTGCGATACAAGTGCGATGTGAATCACCACGACCGCGTAAGCGCGAGCATATTAAGGTGGAGGTACTGGCTCAACCGTGTGTGATACAAGTGCGATGTGAATCACCACGACCCCGCAAGCGCGAGCAAATTAAGGTGGAGGTACTGGCTCAACCGTGTGCGATGCAAGTGCGATGAAATCACCATGACCACGCAAGCGCGAGCAAATTAAGGTGGAGGTACTGGCACAACCGTGTGCGATGCAAGTGTGCTGAAATCACCACAACCGCGCAAGCGCGAGCAATGGATGGAGGTACTGGCTCAACTGTGTGCGATGCAAGTGCGCTAAAATCACCACGACCACGCAAGCGCGAGCAAAGGGTGGAGGTACTGGCTTAACCGTGTGCGATGCAAGTGCGCTGTAAAACCACCACCTGTGCAAGCTAAAGGCGAGTAAGTTTATTTGGAAATTAGGACGAACCATGTGCAATATACCAGCTAGCTAGAAATGTAAAAAATAAACTACCCGCCTTGAGCTTTGCAAAAATCGGTGAATCTGCACCACTTTTCCTTATTATCATACACGCATATTGTTATTGGACCATGCGCGATCTTGGGCACTCCCGCCCCGCATCAATTCCTTTACCCAAATTTTAGTAGCCGCTGTACTTCAACCGTCGCCACACTCCTCCAGCACCGACCTTATAGTAAAATTGCAGTAGCCGAGGCATTTGAACCTCGCCCTCCCGCGTCCACCACCATCTCCACCCACCATTAATAAAATTTCCAGTAGCCATGGCGTATCCTCAAACACCACCACCCCTCCACAGCCCCCACCCACCCCTCCTCCCTCGAACCATAGCTCGCGGCCACCCCCGGCGCCGTTGCCAGCGCCGCCGCCAACCCTGCCGGTCTGCCCGTTCCTCCTAAAGTTCAGGTTACCCAGTGATTCCCATACCGTCGCCCCACTCCCCTGAGTTTTTAGATGAGGCTTGCGGTGTCCCTCCCCGCCAGATCCACATCCCCTGCTCTAGAATGTCCCAGCCTAAGATCGACCACGTATCCCGGGGAGCCCGACGAGCGTTTGGCCAAGAAGACATTTATCATGGCCTCTCTGACGAACGTTGGTGAGGTGGCCGCCGCTCACCCCGACCTGTCAATCCCGGAGAAACACGTCGCCGCGGAAGCCAACAAAGACGTTGACTATGTTGCCATGCCGAAGGCTTCATGTCAGCGGGCTAGCGTATTACTGTATTTCGGGAAAGCTGGCTAGGACATCAAGCTCGTCCACACCGACGGCTTCACGCGGGCCATGTCATAGGTTAAGTGGTCCATCCCAACCCCTCTGGTTCAACTGCTATCGATCTCTTCGACGGCCCTGCCACTGATCTCCTTCACCAAGCGGTCAAGGATTTGCGAGCATTATACGCCATCGAGCCCATTTTATCACTTCTAAAGAACATGTTCTATGGCGGCGGCTTGGGATCCTCAATTGCCAAGTCAGATCTAATCAACCACAACCACGAGGAGGGCACCCACGAAGGTTCTTCCAAGGTGAAACAGCCCATCTATGACATCAGAGAGCGCACCATGGGTCTGTGCTCTTCCAACTGGAAGGATCCCGTCCATGAAATGTGAGGCAACATTCTATCAGCAAATCTTACCTTTTCTAGCTTGCCAACCCGTACCCTTTGTTGTAGTAGCATTTGTCGTGCGGTGCTTTAACTGTGCCGTGTTTAATTATTTCAGTTATGCAACAATGTATTGTTCAATAGGTCTATGTGATGTTTAAGTATGAATTATCCACGTTAGTTTCACGAATGGCTATATTAGATTGTTTATAGTGAGTAGATGTCTTGTTTATCTGTATTTGGTTGTTAGGTTGGTTGGAGTGAGCATTTTTTTAGTTATTGAGCAGATGCCTTGTTTATCTGTATTTGGTTCTTAGTTTAGTTGTAGTGAGTATTTGTCCAGTTATCAAGCAGATGCCTTGTTTATCTGTATTTGCTTGTTAGGTTGCTTTTTTTAGCATTTGTCCAGTTATCAAGCAGATGCCTTGTTTATCTGTATTTGGTTGTTAGGTTGCTTTTTTAGCATTTGTCCAGTTATCTAGCAGATACCTTGTTTATCTTTATCTGCTTGTTAGGTTGGTTGCAGTGATCATTTGTCCAGTTTTCAAGGATATGCCCTATTTATCTGTATTTTCTTGTTAGGTCGGTTGCAGTGAGACTATGTCCAGTTTTCAATGGCTATATTTGGTTGTTATACTGGTCATTTATGCCTTGTTTATTTCAGTCATTCACAATGTGTTGTACATTATGTGCAAGTCGGAATTGTGCCACTTGCCTACATCAATACCAGCTTGAACGGCTATATTTGGTTCCAGTTATTCCTGGTGTAGTTAACACATACCCTTTATTTCAGTTTTACACATTTATCCAGTGTGATGTTTAAGCATTACATGCGTTCTATTCATTTTCAACAATACCAGTTTGAATTGCAATATTTGATGGCTGTTAAGCCTGCTGTCGGTAACATTGCCTTCCATTTTATATTTGCTTTAACAACATGCTGAAACCAACACATTCAAGCTATCATTTGGAGATGATGTAGTTTACCTTTGCTATATATGTTTGATGTTAATATTGATGTACTTATCGTGCCTTTCCACTCCTTATGTAGGACAACAACGGGAGTGGCCACCATTTTCCGCCGAGGTTAGC
Organism: Triticum aestivum; assembly: GCF_018294505.1. NCBI lineage: Eukaryota > Viridiplantae > Streptophyta > Magnoliopsida > Poales > Poaceae > Triticum > Triticum aestivum. The sequence continues at coordinate 382,482,387 of NC_057813.1, forward strand.
TTCATCCCTCGGCTTGTACTCCCCCCGTCGTTCCATAATGTAGTGCATATAGATCCAGGCCCGGACACTAGTTAGCTTCTAATATTGACTTGTTGCTTGTAGGTACATATGCCCTTAGCAAGGATCCATGCATCAACCCTTTTTGCGTATGGGGCAATGAGATATTGATGAACAAGCATCAAGTGAGGAAACTGATAAGGATTATTAGCAAAAAGATATGAATGTTGGCAAGCAAATTATTTGTTTATGCTCTTTCCAACACAACAATGAGTTGTAGGATGGTAACTACATACTCTGCAACCTTCTCTTTTTACTGCCCATAATGAGTTGTTAGACAACAATGTCTAAATATTTTTCGTTCCTAGTGGTTCCCAAAGCAGTTCACTCAAGATTACCTCGCAAAGTACATGATTGGTGGAAACGCAATGAAGGTTAAAGTATTTCATCTAGACTACAATGAGCATCGACAAGTCCTAATGAAGACAGTGAAGGATGGACGGGCAGCCATCACAAGTCGTGCGCGCATTACGCATGGAGGATGGCACAATATGGGCATTCCGCTTCACCTTCTCCAGCAACCAAAATTTCTTTCGCCTCTCTCTTTACAGTCTTTAGTACAACTGTGGTTCATCATTCTTTACTTGGTGCTTCTGTAGTTCTTCAGTATATGTACCTGTGCATCGAATTATGAATTCATGGTTGAACCTATATTTGTAATAAACATGGTTGGATATGAAATAAGTGATTGCCTACTTTCAAATTCAAAACATGTGATTTTTAAATTAGGGATTAATTGGATTAATTAGGGATTACATTGCACATGGTTTGCAAAAGCGAAACGTCTGCGATATACGTGGAGGTCAGAAACGTTTCTAGGATCCACTACGTGTGCGATCAATCTCCACCGCACACACTAATTTCTCTTGAATATTGTTTGCGTTAGGCCACCTTGAGCAAACGTGTACACATAAAAAGTGTGTGTGATGGACAGCCTTTGCCACACAATTTCTTCTATGCACTGTGTGTGATGCATTCAATAACGCAAATGATAAATTTAATAATATTGTGTGCAATGACAACGCTATCACAAACGATTTAACGGAAAAAATTGTGTGTGATGTACCTGTGAATGGAAACGTTTTCCTTGGAGCGACTATGTGGGATGTACATACGAACGGAAACATTTAGCGGGGACTGACTGTGTGGGATGTACTTGCGACCGGAAACAATTTCGCCATATAATTGTATTTTTTAGCTCTACTGTACGTATTTCCGTATTTGAGCGCTCGCCGGCGCACACGACCTCATTTTGCCGAGCGTGTGTGTGCCAGGAGGGCATATCCCCGACGGTTTCTGGATCGTGTGGGAAGGACCCCTATCGCCCACACTCACTTGGCGACAGTTGCAAATGCCGTTGCGAAAAGGGGTTAAAAACCGTTTGTTTAGGACCGACGTGTACTAGTGTTTCTTCCTTGTTTGAACCAAGTAGTACTAGATTCGAGTGCATGAACTAGTTTTACCTCTTAACAGTAAAAGTTTAGGTGGCTTTCGAACAGCCGATCGATCCTATCTACGAGGGGGCCTGAGAAATAGTAAAAGATACAAATACAACGACGCCACGAGCTCGGGAAGTAGAGCAAGGCCAGCTTCGAAGGAAGTTATACCTGAGGGTCACTGGGGTGTCCCTAGGTGGGCGGCGGGAGGCCAGATCTGCCCACACTAGCGAGGAAGAAGGGGTCGGAGGCCCTCCCTAGCCAGCGGTGCTTGGGAGAGAATGGCAGGGCACGCTAATCGGGATGCACCAGCAGTGGGTAAGAGGCGAGGACGACTGCGTGAATGGTGCACCTTCTCACCTTCCCCGACGGAGAGGATCCGGCTGGATCTGTGACCAGTGGTGAGCAGAGAGAGAGAGTGTGTGGCCACCGCTGTCGTGTTTAGATCTGGAGAGGACGAGATAGTGTGAAGATAGCAACAGTAGCAAGCAAGCGCGGAGGTTCCTTCCTATATATTGGAGTACTAGTTTTCTGTTGTCTACCAAAGACGGCTTGACCTCATCAATGACTGTCGAGAATTCTTCATGCACGTGCCCCGGAGGCGCAGTTGTCGTCATTTTGATCTGAAGCACCGGATTATAACATATAACACGAAAAATGCCACATGACAAGAAACCATAACCTCACTGCCCAAAGGAGACAACATGAATCCCGACGGACAAACTAGACGAGGATCAAAGCTTAAATTAAAGATAAACTCGTAGAAAAGGGGTCCATCGATAGATGTCCTAATTAACAGACCTAGATGGCAGCCGAGTAGTCTTCGTGCATGTGCCCCCAATGACTAGCCCCTTGGAGGAACTCAGTTGTGATTGTTTAACCCTCGCAGTGATCCGAATCACATGACACCTAATTTTGCGAGATGACAAGAAACCTTTTTCAGATTTCTCACCAGAACTACAGCCCTGTACAACACAGCCTGCACGATATGTAGACGATAGCCAATCTAGGCGTGTCTGCTGGAGTCTGGTCACATGCATGGACGAACTGATCTTCCGTGTCTTGCAGGGATCGTCCAGGCACCAACGTTTGTACAACACTTCTCTAGTATTATCGCTCGTCTCTCTCTTCTATTAACTCACCCGACTTGCGGGGCCGGGGAGTGTGCCTATGGTCGGTTCTCAACTGTGGTCCCACATGTGTTTGAAAACGCAATATGTCGTGCCTTCCATTTGGAAAGCGGCGTGCTAGACCAACCGACCGCCTGGGGTGCAACGCGAACGTGACGGACGTGTTGTATACTCCATACATGTGTACCGCCATTTTCTTGAGGCTTTGCTCCATGGCGCAATCCATGCATACAAAATTAGTATACTGTACTATTTAAAAGTTGAGGGCATGCTTTTCCCGCGCGGTAGGCGGGGCAGTTCCGCCTAGTCAGTTCGATAGAGACGCGAGAAGATGAGGGAGTAGGTTGCTGCAAATGTAGGGATGTGTGATTTGACAGCGAGTTACTGCTGGATAGGTGGGCCCCGTGATTTGACTTGCCATTATCATTTTAACTATGGCGCTATGACCGGCGTGAGTCTACCGATTCCTGACCACCTCCATACAGGTGCCTCTCCTAATGCTCCACCATGTAGAGACTGGCTGTTGCAGGAGAGCCCACTCCTCCATTTTTTCTTGCCTCTTTCCTCCACATATGCAAAAATGCCATGTAAAGCGGGCTTATAGCCCACTATTATACTTGCTCCTACAGGTGCTAAGCCTGCCACATAGGCATAAAGTATGATGTGGCAAGTTAATTAAGAAGAGAGAGACTAGCTTGGTGACCCCAGGAAGAAACAGTGCTAAGAGCATGGTTAATAGTATAGCCAACCGCTCGCTATAAGCCATTGCCATGTCATCTATAGCCCATTTATAGCCAATATGTACAATAGTTGATTAGAAGAGTGTACTACTTTTTTATTATATGGCCCACCTTTCACTCTCACAAAGTTCCTAGGAGCACGTGCTAGAGCTGGCTCTTCACCAAGAGCCCACTTACCTTCTCTCTCGTCTTCTCTTTCCTCCAACTAAGTAAGAATATACTAGTTTATTTCTTATAGCCAGCTGACTCAGCTCTATTGTACTTGCTCTAAGCACGTGTACCTAGGTGAAAAGACAATTTTGAGTCTATAGCTAATTAAATGAAGCAAACTTAGCAACAAAAAACTAAGCACCTATGCATTGGGGACTTGAGTTGCTAAGCCATTTAATGCCCTTAGCACCTCATCTAAGCACCATTTCATTGGAAGAGGTCACTCCTTGGCTAATGCAATAAATACTACGAATAAAGAGATAAGAGAGAAGTAAAAAAAATACTCTTATAGCCAACCTTATAGCTAACCTTGTTGTAGTATGAGTGACTAATTGATGACTATGTATGACATGCCAACATTAGATAGCCTAACTCACCGTGTTAAGTCTCCAAGGGCACGACCACACGAGCGAGGCGACGGTCGTGGTAGGCGCGACCATGATACGGGCTGCTGGCAGCCCTTGGATCTAAGATCGCATGGTCGCATGCTAAGTTGCTGAAAATTTGCAGAATAACCATCCAGGATAGGATATTCACCCATAGGTCTAGAATCACGCCATGCAACCGTTCGATCTCATATCCAAGGGCTCTCGAAAGCCCGTATCATGGGAGAATGGAAAGCTTCGTATCACCTGTAATTTTCCCAATGCTTGACATGACATCGAAAGCCATTTAATTGGGCGTCGAGTAGACATGACATCTAATTGGGCCCCCATAGGACTGTGCATGAATCCATTTATCTACCAGGCATGCCGTTCGCATGCCCCACTCAGCATTTTTACAATTGAAAAACCGCTGGCAGTTCGCTCCTACTCGTCCCCGGATGTCCTTTAACATTACGACAGTTCGCTCCTAGTCGTCCCGTCCTTTCACATTACGGCAGTTCCACTAATCCTAACCCTCCTCCCAAATCCATGGCGTCCCAAATCTCCATGATCAGCGATGAGTACAAGGTTAGAACCATCACCGGCGATGAGTTTGACATCATCTACACCCATTCTTCTGCGATGGTGAAAGGATGCCTTGCTCGCTTCAGACGCATGTTTAGAAACTCAAATGATGAGTGGTCGTTGGTCTAGATGTTGAGTACACCACAACCCTGGACAAAGAGAAGAATCTAAAGGCGGAAGAGAAGATGAAGCTCGCCGCGATCCAGGTTTGTGTGCATGACTTATGCTTGGTCTACCACATATGCCATGCCAACGTTGAGTGCGAGGAATTTAAGAACTTCCTCAAGGGCGGCCGAGTCAAATTCGTTACTGTAGACATTACGAGCAACAGAGGAGTCCTGGATCAGATAGGCCTCTTTATAGGCAACCCCTTTGACCTCCAGAAGAATGGGCTGATGCCCTCCTGTTTTCAGCCTTCAATGCTGACCCTGGCAGGAGGCATGGTTTATCCTTCGTACAGTAAACTGAAGAAACCTCCGCACACATTTCATCATACATGGCAGTGGAATGTACTAGATATAGACCACGTCCACTATGCTGTAATGGATGGCTACCTTTGTTTCAATATCTACAAGGGTTGGATGAAGATCAAGAGCCAAGTGTGCGGTTCAAGCAAAGAAGTATCGGCCAAGAGGAAGATGGACAAGGACGAAGTCGAGGACGTGGACGATGACTCCGAGTAAGGTGGCAGTGTCGTTGCTCATGGTGGTTCTAATGCAGTGTCTACCGGATTAGTTGCTTAGTTTAATTTCATGTGTGCTTAATTTTATTTGAGGTGTGTGTTGTGTTGAGCCCCCAGTAGAACTATGTTATGTTTCTTCTCGTTACTTTAACTCTTTAGTACGTACATACTAGTATTTATTACAGTTCATCTTTTAGTTGGTATAGTACTACCACTCATTTCTTCACATTATATACGTACAATATATATGGCCAACATCATATAGCCAACATTTTAGTTGTCAAAGAATTTTAGGGTGCTTAGTTTTGTCAAAGAATTCCAAGGTGCTTAGTTTTATTTGAGGTGTGTGTTGTGCTTCACACCATTATTGTGACTCAAATCTCTTTTGCCATGTTATAATGACATAAATACCGATGGACCAACATGCTAGCTCTCCCTCTATCTCACTACAGTAAAATAAAGTGTGTGGCCTACTTGATCCCAAAAGTGTTCTTATTTTCCTGTAAAATTATTCGCTTGGTTATTCCTGACAAGCAGGGCCACACTTATCATTCTAAGAATCGGCTTATTTTTGTCATGTAACATGGTCAACGGGTTTGACGTGAAAATAACAATGTCTAATGGCATTTTTGAGCAAACATCTAACTTAACGATGGCATTTTGGAGATATCTAATTGCATTTTTGAGCAGGCATCTCACGGATCGATGGCATTTTTGAGTAGTTGTAACCTCTAATGGCAAAATTGAGTAGTGATACACAACTAGTGGCATAAATAATAAGAACCGAAGAATTAAATAGGTATGCTAATTTCTTTAATAGAATTTAGCACCCCATTTAAGCATGTACTAGCTTTTTTAATAGTACTATATGCATAATTTGGCGACGAGCGCTCTCTATATGTACCACCTTTTTTCTTTAAATTCATCTTGTTAGTTTTTCTCCATGGCGCAATCCATCGATACTACTACTATACAAAAGTATACATTTTTAAAAGGCTAGAGGGCGGGGCATTCTAGCTTGGTCGGTTTCACGAGAGGCGAGGGCCTTTGTGATTTGGCAGCTCATTACTGCTGGAAGGCGGGGCCTTGTGATTTGACTGCTCGTATAAATGTGCCGACGACCTGAGGAGGAGAAAAGAACCGTGCGGTATACTCAAGTTTTTCCACTGGAGTACGACGGAGGAGCATGAAACACGGCAACCCAGTTCCATATGCCTTGTTAGCATTGTTCTATTCATGCCTCGCAGAGAACGTGACACGTGCGGTGAAACACCCAAAGCAAAATAAGAAACACAGGAGCAAAACAAGAAGGAAGATTATCACCCCCAAAAAAGAAGGAAGATGCACACACAAGTCTGGGGCGCTGCTATCACTACATGAAGGGTTGTTGGCCGCGGAGTCGTAACTACTTCGTCATCGCCTCCACGACCTCCATCTCCTTGCGCGTCTCCTCCGCCATCTTCTTCATTCTGTCGATGACGCAGGATTTCTCGATGCGAGCCTTCATCATCTGTTCCACGGCCGCATTACGTGCCTTGACAGCATCCTGGTGCTCGATGCGGAGCTTCACCAAGTCATCCTTCTATTCCATGACGAGGGCCTGCAGCATCATCATCGAGGAACTACTATTCTCATACAAATTCTTCCAGCCGGTGTTCTCCTCCTTCAGCAGGTCGAGCTCGTGGTGGAGCTTTGCCTTGTCCTCCTGAAGTTGTAGGATTTCGCCGGTCGCCTTCTTCTCTGAGGCAATGCTCTTCTTTAGCAACATCACCAAGCCGGCGGTCAACCCCCCTGCTCATTGAGCTCAGCGGGCATGTCGTCGAGGCTCTTCTTCAGCAGCTCCACCAAGCTGTGGATGAAGTCCTTCTACTTATTGAGGTGCTTATTGAGATGATCGGGCATGCCGTCGAGTGATAACGACTCAAGCGCCACCAGCTCGGCATGTTCGCCTCCGCGGCTAGGGCGCTCCTGGGAGCCATCGTCTGCCCGTGAGAGATCTTTCGAGGTCTCTGCGTGGTGGCAAGCCCTCTCTTTTTTTTGTAGCCTTGGTTGCCGCTCCCTTGTTGCAAGTTGTTCTCTACCTAGAGCTCTGCACACCGTCCATGGAAGGACGGACGAAGAATAAGGACTTATGAGGAAGAAGGTAGAGTAATTTTTGATTAGGTAGTTCCCCTTTTTATAACCTAAGTACTAGCACTAGTACTAAAACCTGCATAGTGGGAACACGTTCAGGTTTGGTACGTACTAGTAGGTGTGAGCAGGCTTGCACTTAATTGTAGCACTAGTACTTTCGAATGTGATTGGAACAAGGTAAAGATTAATTGATGGTTTTGGTTTCAAGGCCCGAAACGGCTCCCGATGAGTTTAGTGAAACATAAATTTCAAGTACTCCCTCCATCTCAGTTTACAAGGCTTGCACGTGTATCTAGGTCGTCAATGTAACTTATATAAAATAAATTGTTTAACATAAAAATATATGATTAAAAATAGAATATTTGAAGTTTGTAATGACATATTTTTTGTAATCTATGCCTCTTATTAACTTGGTCAAATTAACGACCTAGGTACACGTGGATGACTTGTAAACTGAGATAGAGGGAGTACTGCACTGCTCAAATGCGGTGGCACAAGTCAGTGATGTAACTGGTCGTACATGTCAGACCAAGCCGATGTGTGTCCCTTCGGTGAGACGTGGGTGCGACTGACCGTCTGTTGGTGCGACCGACCTTAAAGTATTACGCGATGGAGACTTCTGGTTGTGGCTTAGATTGATTGTCATGACCAAGATTTCTAAAACTAGTGATAAATCAATTACCATCTTTTTCCAAACGACCAAGTATTTCCACAGGAATACAGTACATATAGATGGAGTGATTGTCAAGGTTGCAAACCGACATGGCGTTGCAAGTTCACTGCGGCAGCAACTGACTAGGTGACTGCATCGCTGGCGGGGAAGGAGGGTAGCTCACCTCGCCTACAATGCATGTCGAGCGGTGCCGCCACAACTGGTCCCGGGATTTGACTTCTCCTACCGCCCATTTGCATAGTTGCACTGGCTGCTCATGCCATTGCGCAGGCATGCGCGTTCTTTCTTCTGCATTCGACTCCGTGAATATGATCTCTGCCATTAGCCCTAGCTCAAAATCAATGCAACACTGCCAGATGCTGACATCCCTTAGCATCTCTCCCCTCAGATCGACTTGCGCCTCCGCCTTGTGCTGCACCAGGCGCAGCTCCTTGGAACTTCTCTCCAATCGATGCGATGCTTCCTCGATCCAATTTGCCCTTGCTGCCCACCACCTGAAACGCAGACCTGGCATGTCCTCCGGTGCCACCGATCTATGATTCCAGAGCAATGGATCCCCTCTAAAACACATGTGGGTTTCGCTCAAAGGCGGCAGTGCTGCGGGCCGCGGCGAGAGGGCAGCCCGCGGGATCCTGGGATCTAAGGGATTATCCATGGCGGGATCCTCCCTAGGCGCTGGAGAGGCGAGCCTAGGCGCTGGGAGAGCCTTACAAGGCTAAGATAAAGATAGTGCTACTCCACTCCATCCATATTTAAATACAAAGGCCACCAACAGTAGCCCTGGCAAAAATTGATCATGTTGCCTACATCCTAGTTTATTGGCCCCCTTTTTTTGTGCCACTTTTTATGACATGCATAAATATTATGTTACTTACAAATATGGTCAAAAATTGGCACGAAATGCAAAGGAGACCAATGTAAGTACTAGCAACCCATGATTTAACTAGTCGCATGCGCAGTGGAGTAGTAATGTCTTTCTTCTGCCCTCACGTCCACTCAATTTGCATGCGCTGTATTAATTGACCATCAATGAAGTGGAGGACTTTACACGCGTCAAATTATCACATGGGGTGGATCTTCATACAAAAATGCGTCCACCCGTGTACCCGTGTGTGCGTGCGAGGGAATGAGTGCGTGTGTGGCGTGCGTGCACATATTCGCTTCGTGCATGTAACGCCAGTGTGGCTCAGAGAGGACGAGTACATTCTTCTGGAACCAGCAGCACATCACTATGATGAATCCACACAAGGAGGTCGCGACAACGCCGCCACATGTGCCACATGGCTTTATGAACTGTAAGATAGACACTGTGTAGCGTGCCATTGGAATTCTAATTTACGTGTTTTGCACATACTTGAAGTACTAGTAAGGTACACGTGCATTGCACGCATCAGATTTGGCAACCAAATTATGAATAAATACCACACTATAGCATGTAAGCTCCGAGTCATATATGCCTGATGTAGACCTTCGTTTAATTCTTATAGTTCATCTCATTCAAAATCAATTAGTTTATGATTCATGGAATTGTGCGTTGTAAAGCATAAAGTAAAAACAAATAATGGCAATTCAACTAGAAAAAATGTTTGGGCAGTTATGATACGGAAGATTCTAGAACAAAGGAGAAGCACTTGTGTTTTGAGGTTTGTGCATTATGCTTAAGTTCAACCATGGAGTCTAGTAGATTGTACATGTGGCAAAATCCAGTGGGGGCTAGAAGATGGTGCGAGGGGCCAAGTGGAGGAGACTATGAAGGAGTGCACAAGTGCAAGATCGATATTTAAAGAGTGGGGGCAAGAACGTGCATTGTTGCGCACAGTGGCAGAGCCATGAAAAATAAATGAGCTAGGGGGCCAAGCATCGCTAATCCTTTACGAGGAGGGCCAATTCATCAACTTAAACCATTTTACCAGCAATTGTCTAATGATCACATTCATATTAGCCTCGATATATAGTGATTTTAGGGGGGGTAGGGCCCTTGCTACCCCCTGTCTTCGCCACTGTGCGCGCGTCTGAGAGATGAAGCAGAAGGCATGGATGATGAAAGGGGGACGTTGGATATATAATTAATGTGGGTGTATTAGCTATGTAATCCTATATAGAGAGGTATAGATTGATCGATGTGGATGTGGGAAAGAGGGTGAGACCTCATTAGATATATAGATTGATCGGTTTGTGTGGAAAACTGTGAAAGACCTAGCTATATATACACACACATAGAGGAACATCGATCGATGCGCATGCACGTGAGAGATAAAGAATGCCCGATATGATGGAGAGGGGGAGGTGTGTGTGTGTGCTTTGACAGTTAAGTTCAGAGATGAGCGGCTGATGTATTTTACATCTAGCACTTTGTGTTTATGTATTTTACGCAATCTATTGGAGATGCTATTAGAATTCCACTCAGGTTAACATTGTCTCTCCTGTCCTGCTTCAGCCTCGGCGTTATACAACTCACCGGAGCTGCTCCAATGACGAAACCCTCCATCACAACGAAGTAGTACCCTGGGCTCCATCTCAAGATGCCTAAGATCTTCTTCCCCTCCTCCGACTGCCAAGTCAGCCAGATCATCCTCACCGACAAACCCAATCACGCTGAGATCGACATGGCTTCGCCAAAGAGGTTGTACACTTGTTGCACCTCTTTTTTACTCTACATGTTATATATATTGTCCACTGAGCACACGCAGTAACGTGAAATATGATTAGTTTCTCCTACTATATGACAAGCAGTGAGGTACCAGGCAACTTAGCTATCCGTGATGGACTCTCTTGAACCCTATCATTATTTATCTCTGCGTGTTTGAGCTGTGCATTTGTCGATGGGCCTGGGAGTTGAGCTAGTAGGGCAGTGGCATGGGTCCAAAGTAGTAGAAGTAGCAGAAAAACATTTTTTGAGTGTAGGCTTTTCCTTGCTCAAGCCTGCCTATTAGAATCGCCAGTGCTTGAAATGAAAAGTGAAGGAAAAACATAGGAATTGGAAAGTTTCCTATGGTACTACTATTCATGCATTTGGTTCAAAGGAATGGAGCAAAGGAAAACTGTAGGATTTGTTCCTTTAGTGTCTCCTTGAAAGAAAAACCATAGGAATTTTAATTTCCAGGTGTCCTCCTTTTCAAATTCCTATTCATGAAGCACAAGACTAAGATATAGTAGCATAATAGCATTATAACCATACATTTTCTTGTGGTTTCACTTAATCTCACCATGCTTTTTTGCATCCTGTGATCTTCCAATTCTTGTGAATCAAACACCCAGATTGGCAGAAATCATGTGTTCTTAAATTCTCTATTTTGCACATGCATTCCTATCATATTCCTGTCTATTTCCTATCCCTACATTGTTAGAATCCTCAAATTCAAACAAGCCCTTACACAATTACTTCTGTTACATATATGTGTCAAAGAAAACCTTGTGTGGTTTGTCCTGCTCCTGCTTCGCTATGTTCCACCCTAGCTCAGCTGCTCCAACGACGGAAGCATTCACAACAGCAGGGATTCGCTCTCCAGACTGTCTTTCGCCGCCTCAGATTTTCTTCCCCGCCGCCGGCAGCCATGGCGACTGCATTACCATCATCAACTGAGCAGATGACCTTGAGGACTACACGGGTCAGCAAGAGAGGTCGCACTCTTCTGTGTCTGCTTATGTTATGCATCGCTTAATATGATGACATCCTACTTTATCGTCGTGTTCACCTATTAAACTCTGAGTCAGGTCCAAACTAATGCTAAAACTTGAGTTTTTAAATGGTTGTGGGGTACATATTGGGGCAGCAATCAGTACTATCTGTCTACTATCTAGTTAATCTCGGTTGTCTACTATGAGTTTCATGTTGGGTGCAAACAAACATTAAAGGAGCCATTATCTATATTTTTTAACTAAAGCTATTATCTGCCTGCTATCATTGGTTTTGGGTCTATCCACTATTTGCTACCATCACTCTGGATTTGTGTATGCACTCCTTACATAATCCCACTATGTTTTATTCCTATGCATGTCAGTTATTATACACAATGGAACTGAACATGTATAGCAAAAGAGACGAGCCTTGCGTGGCAATAAAATTTCATTCAGACGTCGCTCCATGGTGGGCGCAAAGGCAGCCCCCCCTCCACCCATTTCGGATCGTAATCAAGAGGAAGATAACTGTTCTGAGGGGGATTCAAAAGGAGAAGACCACTCCTATTTACCCCCTGAGGTCTTTGCTCTAACTTGGCATGCTGATTTTTGTAATGTCATGCATATGGTGCCTTGCATTGCTTACTGTATACAACAAATATGTCATCTGCTTAGTTTAGACATGCTTTGTCTCAATCCCATCTATTTAGTTTCTTTATCGTATATGTGAATCATGCAATGCCATCTTGTTTAGCCAGGCATCATATATGTGAATTTTGCAATGCCACCCTGGTTAGCCAGTCATCTTATATGTGAATTATATCATGCCATCATTTTTTTATTACGTGTTAAATTTGTCAACAATTTTAGTACATTCAATTACTCTTCCTGTGCATCAGCCATTCGGCACGGTCATGGAAAAATCTGGAGTGGAAACAAGGTCTTCAGAGCA
>NC_057813.1:382495200-382527354 GCF_018294505.1 Triticum aestivum
CATGCTCTAACTTGGCAGGGTTATGTTGCTCATATCATGCATATGGTATCTTGCATTGCTATGTCATTTGCTTAGTTTAGACATGCTTTGTGTGAATGCCACCTATTTAGTGTCTATTACCATATATGTGAATTATGCAATGTCATCTTGTTGCAAGATATTATATATGTGAATTATGCAATGCTATCTTGTTGCAAGGCATTATATATGTGAAGTATGCAATGCCATGTTGTGTAGCCAAGCTTCATATATGTTAATTATATCACGCTGGCCTTTTTTGTATTTATCATTGCATTTGTCGACATTGTTTGTATATTCAAATGCTCTTCCTGTGCATCAGCCATTTGAATTGGTGATGGAGAAATCTGGAGTGAAAACAAGGTCTTCAGAGCAGACAATGCTACCTGCTGAAGTAGATATCTTGGTGGTTACAGATAGCTCTTCAAAGGAGGATTCAGAGGTAGATGACCAGTCCTATTATCCCCCCGAGGTGTATGCTCAAACTTGGCAGGGTTATATTACTCATATCATGCATATGTTGTATTGCAATGCATAGTTTTTACATCATATACACAATATTGAATGCCATCTCCTTAGTTGACACATCATATATGCGATTGCCCTCTGCTCACTTGCTTAGTATATAAATCATATATTTGAATTATATCATGCCATGATGTTTACATAGACAGCATGTATTTGAATTATGGCATGCCAACCCATTTTCTAAAGACATATATAATTATATCATCTCATCCTATTTCATAGTCATCATATTTTGAATTATGACATTCTATCCGTGAATTATATCATGCCATCATGTTTCCATCGACGGAATGTTTGTGATTTATGGCATGCCAACCAGTTTAATAGACACATCGTATAGTTATATCATGTCATCCTATTTACATAGTCATCATATTTTGAAGTATGTCATTCTATCATGTTTAGTTAGCCATCATACATGTGAAACTGTGTCATGCTATCCTGTTTAATTAGCCATCATATATGTGAAATTATGTCTTGCTATTCTGTTTGGTTAGACAACATAAATATGAATTATTTCATGCCCTGTTTTCTTACCTACTATCCATTGCACCTGTCTATCTTACAATGTTTGTACATTCAATTACTTTTCTTGTTTATCAGCCATTGGAGGGGGTGATGGCAGTATCTGTGGGAGTAAAAACACGGTCTTCAGAAAAGATCGTGCTACATGTCGATGCAGATAGAACCACGGTTGTAATTGCCCAAGAACCAGTCTCACCACACATAACCCAGACTCACGCAGATTATACCCCTACCCAGTTGGACAGAAAACCAGCTACACCCCTTCTAACCCCAAACCTAGCAGATAGTAACCTAGTTCCAGTTGACACAGCACTGTCTCCACCACAGAGCACCCAAACACGAGCAGTTAGTAAGGAAATTGCAGTGCCCAAAGCACGAGGACCACCACTCCGAACCCCAAGTCAATGCTTAAAGCAGAAGAAGAATTGTTCTTAGGTTAGGTTCCATAGCTATGGTTCATACTACTTTGCTCTTGCATCACTATATTTACTCATTCCAAATAATTTCAAATTTGAAGGATGCAATTGAAACTCCAATGGTGCAACAGGTATGTCTTAAACCTGTTTCTCTAACGTGTTTGCTGTTGTAACTTGCTCTATGTTGATTTCAGTTTCAATTGAATAAATAGTTATGTTCTCATGCCATGCACATTACAAGTGTTGTTATTGTTGTGTAGTTTCCCACACTTACATTCTATCTATGCTGCTTTGTCTTAAATAGATATGATTCGAACTGTATCTATCTTGATTTGGCAACATAAACTAGAATGATATAGACCATACAATGACCATACTACATAGATATATGTTTGTTTCATGTTGTTACCCTGCCCACCTTACTACTGAACTAGCTTACCAAAATGAGTTTCATATACTACATTGTAAACCTGTGATGTGTTTGTTTGTTTCTCTTTTAGAACACGGATAAAATATTGGAGAAGAGTACCCCATTATGCAATGGTAAAGGAAGTAATGCAGATAAGGTTCAAGATAGTGAGACATCCCTGTTGGTCTCCAAGAAAGCTGATAAAAACTATATTGAAGACACTGAGACAACCCCAAAGTCTTGTCTTGATGTAGTGTTTGAGTTACTGGCTACTACTACTGGCACCAGCTCTTCGAACTTGCTGCCTGAATCACTTCAGCTTCTTGAGTCTCAACTTCAAGTTGAAAGACATCGATCAGATCTTATGTGTCAGGAAGCCGAAGGACTGAGGAAGTCCCTGCAGAATTCAGATGCATACTTTCTGGTGCAATAGCAAGTGCTGGAGGATTTAAGCGCCAAACAAGAGAAAGTTAATAAGCATGCTAAGCATCTTGCCAGCATTATGGGTACCCAGGATATTGTTTCTTGAGCTCTTCTAAAGTGGTTTCAGTTCTGGACTAGTTTTGTTGCGGCGTTTAGTTGCACTGGTCGCCAACTTTGACAACCAGTGTATATGATATGTTGCTTTGTTCCCTATATTTGCACTGGTGGTGAACTTTGATGCCCAGTGGATGTAATATGTGTAATAGCCGTGATATCCTAGCGTAAGTTGCTTGCTTATTTATTTCCTTATTGTCTTGTTTATTTGTTTGCTTGTAGTCAGTGCAGTTCTTTTTCCGTGGTTTGCTAGTGGCCGCAATAACCTATTTTTCAAAACTAGGCCACAATAACCATGGGCTACATATTTACTCTAGTTACCATGGGCCTCCTACGGGTCGTAGAAACAATGGGCCTTCTAAGGGCCATAGAAACAATGGGCCTTCTACTGGGCATAGAAACAATCACTGGTACGCGTTGGTCCTAAACAAATGGTTTTTAACCCCTTTCCGCGACGGCATTTGGAACCGTCGCTAAGTGAGTGTGGGCGATAGGGGGTCCTTCCCACACGACCCAGAAAATCGTCGGGGATAGACCCTCCTAGGACACAGGTTGGGACCGTGTGCGATCGGGCGAGGCATCGAAACCCAATCATTTCCGCAGGTATGTACATCCCACACAGTAATCCGAGAAAATCATTTCCGTAGGTATGTACATCCCACACGGTGAATCCTAGAAAACCATTTCCATATGTCTGTATATCACACACAGCCAAACCAAGGAATACGTTTCCATTCTTATGTACATCCCACACAGTCAATCCAGGGAAAACGTTTCCGTTCGTACGTACATCCCACACGGTTCTTTGTGTGGAAACGTTTGTGCAAGGTGGCCTAACACAAACAGTTCGCTGCCGGAAGCCGTGTGTGATTGTTAGTTGATCAAACACGCCTACTTTCTCGAAACCGTGCGGGTTGTTTGAGTTCATCACCCACGGTGTCGTCTGAGTAACCGTCTGCAATAGAAAACCCCAATAAGCAGGGTAATTAGCCTATTATTGATAATCCATGTACTAATCAAACTGATATTTCTAATAAAACATGCTAGATATTTCATATCCGTATAAAAGCAACCAGGATTTCATAATCGAATTACATCAGATAGCTTCGGCACTCAGTTACGCCATTACACAACAGCACCAAGTTTCACATGCAGCATCAAAAACCTTTGGAAAGTAGCATCATACACGGTAAATAGACAGATGAATCTCATCTGGGAAACTGCAGACGCGGAAGGCAAATATTGAGCCTTCGGTGATGTTGAATGTCCTTGCAACTTTAGGCCAGTGGCTATGGATAATTGCCAGCCCAACCTTCGTCCTCTTTAGCAAGACTTCAATATTGTACCGTGGGTGTTGAATGAATACCTTCCTCGCCTCTTGACCATGCAGGTGGTTTGAGAGGTAATCATCAGTGAATTGCTTTGAAAAGTACTAAAAACAAAGCTATGCATAAATCGCTGTTGTAAATTTTGAAATGGCGCAAGGGGTAAAAACAAGGTAAAAGAGTTGGTACCATCCTATAGTTGACTGATGTCTTCTTCATTCTGCAAACAAAGATCTTGCTGTTATTCGTCGCAAGTTTCTTCATCCTAACAATCGTTCTGAGTTTCTTGACTTGACTGATATTCATGGACATCTCATTTCCCCATATGCAAAATGGGTCGAACAGTGGGTCTAAGCCTCTGATAGCAGGACCTACATGTGCAAGACCAAATTGTAAGAAACCTAAATATTAGAATGATTCCTGCAACTGCACAATAAAGTGCTATTAGCCAAAGGACCCTGCTTGAACAAACCTCGATGGTAAACCGCATTGTCTCCCATTGTTTCCCTGCAACACACATAAGGAAGATCTTGATCAGGTTAACTGAGAGTTTCCATACTATCAGTATATGTACTGAGTACAACCAAATTCGATTGGTGTCACATGCATAACAATACAAAATTGTACACACGGCAAATGAAAATCAAATTGCAGAACTGAACCAAATAGTTAAATGGACAGCAGACCAAATGAACCAAAATATTTAACTGAGCACAACATTGCAGAATAGAAACATGTACTAGAAGATAAGACAGTTAATAAAACAAACAATGCTTGAGAACAGTACTACGAAATGTAGCAATTGTTGGAGCAAACTGTTAACGGAACATTACATTTCAGAGGACCAAACTGTTAACTGAACATCAGATTGCATATTAACATTACAGAGGACAAATAACTCGAAGGCACTGGCGGTGGCCTCAAGAAAACAGCGCGAACTGTATTTTAAAGTAGACAACCACGTGGCAGTGTTGACGGTGGCCTCGAAGACGAGGTGCTCCTCCAAGATCTGGTGGTCGACACGCATGGCAGCCATAGCAACCTTGTGCGCGTGTGCGGTCGCATGCTACTGAGCTCCATGTTATACGGCGTGCAAAATGGATGTGGGCGGCGCTTAATTGGAGGAGGGGGCAGTGATTTCGATGGAAGGTGTCGCGCTGTCAGTCGAGGCATGTGGGACGGGAAAGGAGGAAGATTGTGTGGGTGGGGTGTGGGTTACCTAACCATATCGGCGAGGCCGTGCAGCAAGAAGAAGGGTCACCGGCGAGGAGGTGGCGCTGCAAGAAGAAGGGTCGCCGGCAAGGAGGCGACACTGCAAGAAGAAGGGTAGCCGGTGAGGAGGCGGCGCTGCAAGAAGAAGGGTCGCCAGCGAGCAGGCTAAGCAGCTAGTAAGCAACAGTGAAGGTTTGAACTTGGTAAGCAAGGAGGAACAGTGGAAATGTGCCTTTTGGTAGGAGGCAGGGGGCGGGGAGATAGATAATTCCGTGGTGCAAAAAATTTCACTCGGTGCCGCGAGAAACTGGCGCGCAAGTGTGGTTCAAGCGGGGGCGGTGGACCGTAGACGACGAAGCTTCCTGTGTAAGCCAGACAAGACGGTGCACCAAGATATTTTATATCGCATCCCGCACGATTCTTTCTAGTAAACTGTTTGTGGTATACCTGATTTTGTCATTGTGTTTTGAAAGACAAAATGGTGTTAAGGAGGGAAAGGATGGTGTTTGAATTGCTAGAACATTTACGTACAGTGAACATGCAACTAGTACATGAGTGTTGTACTTAAATTTGGAAATATTCCGGGTTCGTTTGGCATTTTTATGCATTAATTGAGTTTCTGGGCATTTAATGTGCATAAATCAAATTTGAACTACAAGCACATGCTCGAATGCACCAAAGTTTGTTGAGAAATCACATGTGTGTCTTTGGGTGAATTTATAGGTCCCATGCAAGAAATGGGAGTAAAATTCAAACATCTGGGCATCGTGGCTCGGCCGGAAAGATTGAGAAACTTGGTTTTTAAATTCCTATAAATCCAAAACACGCATGAAAATCATGAAACTTGGCATGGTGTCATGACATGGCACCAACATGTTGCGGTAAATTTTTTGGCCGAATTGGGACAAGCTTTGGTGTAAACTTCTTGCAAATCGGAGCTTCCGTCAAGAAGCCTCGTGGTTCCGAGAGGGAACGTGTCACCTCCGTGTGCGAAACGACATACGTACACTGCCTTCTCCTACCTTAATTTTTTTACATAGGCGGATTAGACCAAATAGAAGTACCGTGCTAAATTTTGGAATTATTCCGGGTTCGTTTGGCCTTTTTATACATTAATTGAGTTTCTGCGCATTTAATGTGCATAATCAAATTTGAACTACAAGCACATGCTCTAGTTCACCAAAGTTGGTTGAAAAATCACATGTGTGTCCTTGGGTGTATTTATAGGTCCCATGCAAGAAATGGAAATGAAATTCAAACATATGGGCGTCGTGGCTCGGCTGGAAAGATTGAGAAACTTGGTTTTTAAATTCCTGCAAATCCAAAACACGTCTGAAAATCATGAAACATGGCATGGTGTCATGACATGGCACCAACATGCTGCGGTAAATTTTTTGGCCGAATTGGGACAAGCTTTGGTGTAAGCTTCTTGCAAACCAGAGCTTCCCTCAAGAAGGCTCATGGTTCCGAGATGGAACGTGTCACCTCCGTGTGCGAAACGAGATACGTACACTGCCTTCTCCCGCCTTAATTTTTTTACACAGGCAGATTAGACCAAATAGAAGTATCGTGCTAAATTTTGGAATTATTCCAGGTTCGTTTGGCCTTTTTTATACATTAATTGAGTTTCTACGCATTTCATGTGCATAATTGAAATTTGAACTACAAGCACATGCTCCAGTGCACCAAAGTTGGTTGAAAAATCACATATGTGTCCTTGGGTATATTTATAGGTCCCATGCAAGAAATGGGAATGAACTTCAAACATTTGGGCGTCGTGGCTCGGCCGAAAAGATTGAGAAACTTGGTTTTTAAATTCCTATAAATCCAAAACACGCCTGAAAATCATGAAACTTGCCATGGTGACATGATATGGCACCAACATGTTGCGGTAATTTTTTTGGCCGAATTGGGACAAGCTTTGGTGTAAGCTTCTTGCAAACTGAATCTTCCCTCAAGAAGGCTCGTGGTTCCGAGAGGGAACGTGTCACCTCCGTGTGCAAAATGAGATACGTACACTGCCTTCTCCCGCCTTAATTTTTTACACAGGCAGATTAGACCAAATAGAAGTATCGTGGTAAATTTTGGAATTATTCCGGGTTTGTTTCGCCTTTTTATGCATTAGTTGAGTTTCTGCAAATTTAATGTGCATAATTCAAATTTGAACTATAAGCACATGCTCTAGTGCACCAAAGTTGGTTGAAAAATCACATGTGTGTCCTTGGGGGTGAATTTATAGGTCCCATGCAAGAAATGGGATGAAATTCAAACATCTGGGCGTCGTGGCTCGGTCGGAAAGATTGAGAAACTTGGTTTTTTAATTCCTATAAATCCAGAACAGCCTGAAATCATGAAACTTTGCGTGGTGTCATGACATGGCACCAACATGCTGTGGTAAAATTTTTGGCCAAATTGGGACAAGCTTTGGTATAAGCTTCTTGCAAACCGGAGCTTCCCTCAAGAAGGCTCGTGGTTCCGAGAGGGAACATGTCACCTCCGTGTGCGACACGAGATACGTGCACTGCCTTCTCCCGCCTTAATTTTTTTACACAGGCAGATTAGACCAAATAGAAGTATTGTGCTAAATTTTGGAATTATTCTGGGTTCATTTGGCCTTTTTATACATTAATTGAGTTTCTTTGCATTTAATGTGCATAATTCAAATTTTGAACTACAAGCACATGCTCCAGTGCACCAAAGTTGGTTGAAAAATCACATGTGTGTCCTTGGGTGAATTTATAGGTCCGATGCAAGAAATGGGAATGAAATTCAAACATCTGGGCGTCCTGGCTCGGCCGGAAAGATTGAGAAACTTGTTTTTTTAATTCCTGTAAATCCAAAACACACCTGAAAATCATGAAACTTGGCATGGTGTCATGACATGGCACCCACATGCTGTGGTAATTTTTCTATCCGATTTGCGAAGGCGCACACATTAACAATCAACAAAGTCATTTTGGAACAAGCGCTGTCACGTTACAAATCAGAAACACAAGTATTATTGAAACCGTGGGTGTTCTACTTACCATTTATGTGCCACCATGTGTCCCCTTTTTTATTGGCTAGGAGGTGCCGTGCGGGTAGCTATTTGAGTACGGGAGGCGTGCGGTCAGACCCCTGCGCGTGCTCATCGGGAGGAGAGCCCTTTGACCGCTACCCGCCACGCACCTCTCTCCCAACGTCTCCATTAATGGCGCCCGAGCCCCTGTTCTATGGCGTGGCTATGTGTCTCACTGGACTGAGATTTAAGAGAGAAAAATGAAAATCTGAAAAGAAAGTTTTGCACGTATCTTGATGTAAGATCTGACGGACCTAAATAGCATCGACTACGACTTATAGCAAGCATGATGAATATAAGGACGATGGCAGTGGATAATAATTATCTTACATATTTAGGAACATAATTAAAAAAAGCCACATGCGGCAACGCCCGAAATACACAAGGGCAAAAGAAGAAGGAAGACAACGATCTGCCTCGCTGAACTCTATGTTGCTGCAGGCCACGGGAACTAGTCTCCACGGCAAGCGGCGATGAGCTCTTTCTTGTCCTCAAGATGCTGCTTGAGAGCATCCACGGATTCCTCCACCAGCCTTCTACGCTCGATGCGCGGCATGGCATTCTCGTTCATAAGTTTCTCGACGATGACGTCGTTCCTCTTCAACAAGGCAGTGGTATCCTCCTGCTGCTTCGCACTTCCGACGATCTTCTCCCTCAGCAGGTCACGCTCGGCCCGGAGCTTCGCATTGCTCTCATTTAGTTGTCGGATGACGCCGGTAGCCTCTTCAAAAGAGGCTTTCATGTCATCCTACAACCTCGCCCAGCCGGAGATCTGATCCATCTGGCTATGGACGATCGCACGCATGCGCCTGTAAGAGTCTTCACCTGCCCACGAGACATTTTCCCAGGCTGCCGTGGCGCGGGAGGACATCTCTACTACATTCGCGGCGCAGTGGGACATCTCTTCTGCTTCCGCAGCGCGACCGGACCAATCTGCCGCATCAACGGCGCGGCGGGACCTACGTGCTGCTATGGCCGCGCGGTGGGACATGCTGGCTGCGTTCCCGGCGAGGCGGGACATCTCTCGTGCTTCTGCTTCCATGCTCGCATCTCCCTGGTGGCAATCTCTCGACCCAGAACTCACGCTAGCCATGGCAGACGCAAAGGGAACGATAATGAATGACTTTGTTTTTGTGGATGAGGAGTTGAGGAGGAATGTGCAGTCATCTTGGAGTAGTAGTATTTATAACCGAGTAGTAATACGCTCCTAAGTGGGAAACCATTTAGGTTTGATCGGTGTGAACAGGTTTGCAATTTGGAATGTGATGGGACGCATGCTCTAAATTTACTGACGGTTATAAGTGCGGCACTATTCTCGGAAGGCGCAACGTGGGCACGTACGCCTTCTCGGCCGCGTACATGGCGTTTGCACCATAGGGTGCACCGCAATAGGCAATGTCAGCACACTTCTTGTTCCAACAACCGTGCGCGCTAGCTATTACCATCGTGCATGCTTCTTTTAATTAGAATGTGTGTGCCCGTCTAGTGCACACATGTTGATCTATCTAATTGTTTCAGTTTGTTGTGGCTAATCGCAAACAGTTCATCCATGTGAAGTGTATGCCATCAACCGCAGACACTTTAATCTTGCTGACCCGTTTATGTTCTGATGCCTAATTGCAAACAGTTAATCCTTCTGATGAGTATTCCCTTAATCACACACGCCTTGATTTGGCTGACCGTTTCTTTTGTGTTGCCTAATCACAAATAGTTCATACGAGTGAACCATATGCTATATATCGCACACGCCTTCAACAGGCTGCCTGTTTCTTTTGTTCCGCCTCATCGCAAACAGTTCATTGGACTGAACCGTATGCCCTTCATTGCACATGCAACTAAAATCTGAACCGTGTTTGATTCATCTGTCATCGCAAATGTTTTATACATTTTTGATGGTTTTCATACACCACCACCATTTATGATTATTGCATTGCACGTAGTTTCACGAAGGGTCTCTGATTGTAGTGTTGCGTTAGTAGCATCCTGCAGTAGTGAATGGGCCTTCTACGAGCGGTAGACACAATGGGCCTTCTGTGGGCCGTATCATCAATGGGCCTTCTACGGGCCATATGATTAATTGGCCAAACATGGGCCAATAACAGACCACATTATGGCCGTAAACGGGCTAGAGTTGGAATCGTCCGTTCATGGGCCGACCATAACGGGCCATCGTTAATCGACCATATTTGATGATGCTATGAAAGCTGCCCAACGTATTAACGGGCCACAAACGGGCCGACTGTAACCATGGGCTGAATTTGGCCCACAAGCAGAAAATGACAGTAACGGGCCGCAAGTAAATGAATGCTGGAAATGAGCCCAAGAGTATATGAGCCCTGAGAAGGCCGAAAGATAACATGGGCTAGAAATGGCCCAATGGAATAATGGGCCATTAATGGGTATAAAGTGATACACTATTCATTACGGGCCAGTTTCACCACGGGCCGTTAATGGGCCAAGAGTTACAAAGGGCCTCATATGGGCCGAAAGACGTCATGGGTCATACATGGGCCGGAAGTTAAAATGGGCTGGAATCATATTGGACGGCCCAGATGATGCTACTGGGCCTAATTCAGATAGGTCGTAACGGGCCCTGTGTTAGCGGGCTATAAATGGGCTATATGCGAACATGCCATTAACAGGCTTTCCGTGGGCCCGCCCGCCACCTTTTAACCAAGTCAAACGGGCCGTTCTTTTCACAGGAATGGGCCTCTGTTGGGCTGTGCCACATGTCGATGTATCATAGGCGCCTTCGGTCCAATGAGTGGATGACATCAGTCCCAACGGTGAGCCAACACGTGTTTCCTCCAGCCAATGATGATTTTACACATGGAAAATCCCCATTGGTCGGGGCTGTTAACGGGTTATCGGATCCAAAACCGGACCCAATAGCTTAACGGCGAGCCGTTACGGTGGATGCCACGTGTCGGTCACCCTTAACGAAAGCACTTCTATGACGCGTGATTTATCGTCATGGAAGTGGACACTTCTATGATGATAATTTTGGTAATGTCATGGAACACTTCTACGACAACACAGGTATGACTATCTTGATTCTGTCATAAAATCGTCATGGATGTACATGCATGACAGAAAACGTGACCTACTGTGACAAACACGTATAATCACGAAAGTGTATTTTTTTTGTAGTGAGTACAGTGTAAAGGTAGCAGATAGCAGGTCGGTGAGAAATAAATGACGGGAGACATATGATAGCTCTACAACATGCATGGCGCACAAAATCACTAGATTCTAGGATTTTGAAATATGA
Organism: Triticum aestivum; assembly: GCF_018294505.1. Lineage (NCBI taxonomy): Eukaryota > Viridiplantae > Streptophyta > Magnoliopsida > Poales > Poaceae > Triticum > Triticum aestivum. The sequence goes on from NC_057813.1 coordinate 382,506,500, forward strand.
GCACAGGGATGGCTGGGAAATGCAGATGCTCCTGCAGCACACCACAAGGTGTGGTCCTATGAAAATAACAGTCAACTAAAAACAAATAGGTCAGTCCATTTTTTCCGCACCGTACGATGTACAAAGAACGGGCAGATAGCCTTCATCTACCTCCAGCCAGTCAGTGTTACGATATTCCTCAAAACGCCAGCGACCACCAGCCCAGTCCCCTGCCTCCGCCCTCCCCTCGACCTCACCGCACCGCCGTGCTTGGCACCGCCCCCAGCCATCCCTTCATGCCCTGCCGACCTCCAGATCGGGCGCAACCAGCTCCTGCGCCCCATACCCCTATGATAGACAGCGATGCGCCACTTCCCCAGCGAATAGGCAGACTAAGTGCTCTGCGCGCCTAAGCGGGTGCTGCTTCTTTTAATTGCGATTCAATTGAGCCTGAATTGAAATCCAGGCGGGCTACTGACCTCTAGCCAAGGTGAAATAGTAAATGGGAGGAAACCTTGTGCATTTAGTATCACGAAGAAGATGCAGTAAGAAGCGCTCAACTAGTTTCTTTCGTGGGATGAATACAGTGTGAGCAGAGATGTAAGATTTGCACGAATAAGGGAAGAGGAGTACCTCTTTCTGTTGGCAGTGTTGTGTCCTCCTTCTGTCTTTCCAACGATCTTCTTGTGGTTCGCTGGAAACGAGAAGTTGTGGAGGACGGTGGAGCCTTGGACGAACCCATGGCCAAGTTGTTGAGTGTGGTGCGGTGGCCGTCTGTCTGTGGCGGGGAACCAGATCCAAGGCGGCGAATGACGGTGTTGCGGGAACAGCTCCGGTGCGGTGGACGGTTGCGATAGTGGAGCAGCAGCATTGAAGCATAGGACGGCATGGTCGAAGTGGTTCTGGTACGACGCACATAGGCATCGGCGTCATGGAGGCAGCTCTGCCTCGACTTCAGCTGCTAAGTCCTTGAGGGCGTTGCGGTTGTGGTTGCGTTGGACGATGACATCGGGATACGGGCTCCAGCGTGATGGAGGAGGGCGGCAGTGGATTGGGCGCGATGGGGTGGAGGACGGAGGAGGCTGGGGTTTCACGGCTGGTGGAGAGGGCGTTTTGGCGCCCAGGGAATATGAATGGGGAAACGGAGGGAGGGGGAACTAAGGGGGAACAATGTTTCGGTTTGGGATGCGCTTGTTTAAAATTTGGGGAAAGTTACAAACTTTGCCCCCATCTAAAATTTCGAACATATTGCGGGTTGGGGGTAGGACAGTAATCTCAGGTGTCCCAAATGGTGGGCGGGATAGATTTCGGCCGAGCGCATGGGTGTTTAGGCGCCCATGGCGTATGAATATTTCTCGGAGGCGGTTGAGACTGGCGTCTTGGTGAAGTGACAAACCTACCCCGGTTTAGACCTTTGGACATCGGGGCGATAGGCCACACGGGCCAGAGTCAGGACAGTAATTTCCTTCCACCAAACATTAGTCTCGTGCGGTTTTGGGTGACTAGAGGCTTATTTGGCGCTTCGTTCAATATTTGGGAGCAGAAGCATTAACGTTTTCGGTTCTCTTGAATTGAACTTTCAGGATTTGTCAAACTTCACAAATCTTTACTCTTGAAAATCCTAAAACTACGATTATTTTGGAATGGAGGGGGTACATTGGAATATACATTGTACACAAGTATATATTAAAAAATATGCAACTTACCTCAGTTCATGCATGGTTCCAGATATAATCTCCTTGGTTGCAAAAAAATAGTTAGACATGCGTATGAATATATATCATGTTCAAACGCACAACAAAGATTGATGCCCCCTTTTAGATCTGATTTACAAATGCCATTATCTCAAATTCAAATAGATGAATGCACTTCCTATGAATTCGAATCTTCGAAACCCCCTTTATGTTGAATTCAACATGTATTCTATTTCGTAGCTAGCAATTTGGAATGTATCCATGTAAGTGACAAATGTATAAAGTGCTTCACACTAACAACATGGAGTGCACTAATTAATGTTTATATATGAATTGCAAAAGCAATGCATTGCCTGTATTTCAAACCGCTCTCACCCATGGATCGGTAATATGAAATAAACACATGCACATGCTAGAATTCAATAGAGTATGGGTGTCTGATAGACCATTTTCGTTCATACGCAAATTGCAAAATTCATGATCTCATCCAAAAATAATAATGCCATTTATATTTTAATTTAATGCGTAGAACCGCCTTTTACACGTAGATGCACTATGCCTCGGCCTGTCCTCACACACGCGCTATATATATCTCTATCTAATGCATAAGTGCACACACTTTATATACATCAGCATTTCTCTTCCACACATGCTCACAATCTGTCCCGGGGTGTCGGGTTGTCTCACGCACACACTCTCTCTATATCTCCCTCTCTCTTTCTGACTACTATGTACCACTCTTTTCACTAATCTCAGTTGGAAAACAGTATTTCTCTCACATGCATATACACACACGCACGGTCTCTCCTATCCCTCTATACGCACATATATGTGCCTACGTGTCTCCCGCACGCACATTATCTTTAGGCCTCTCTCGCACAAATTGCACCCCCAGACACACCTCTCTCTTAGTAGTTGGCAGATATGATTCCATCAGATCATTCGGTAGGATATCCCTGACTGTTAGGCTGGATGGTAATACGAGGCAAAGTTTTACCCAAGTCCGGACCCTTGCAGTTGAGGAAAAAGCCTACTCCTGGTACTGTATATTAGTGATAGGGGTGTGTACAAAGTACACATGAATACCAGGCATTGTGCGTATGTGTATACTATCGACGAACTAGCCCCCAGGATTCTATAACATACTCGGGGACTAGGGTTACAAATCATATATAGTCGGCTTATCACCAGTGGGGATAGAGTCCTCCACGACTCTGGTAGCTTTGTCTTGTATGCCGAGTCCTCCACATGGGTCTTCGTATAATGTGTCTCGGTCCAAACTATGTGGCGCAGGATGGAACCGACCCATGAGTCCTCATGTTGACCCACCACAACTATAAATGATGTGCCCATGCCAACTAGAAACGATGTGCCCACCACACAACACACGCAATCAGCCACTAAGAAAATAAGCATATACAATAGTACAATGTTATACATGAAAGTTAATTGCATGGTGCATCCAAAAATATTTGTTCTGTATTGTGAATGTTTATATTTTCTCCTAAAATATTAGTCACGGTAAAGAGAAACGAAGGGCATATCTCTCCTTGTCTCCACCCCCTCTTTCTACACCGCTTTCATGTACGCACGCAAACTATCTCTCGGCCCTCTGAAAGTATGCATGCCCCTGACACATTCACGCGTGACGGTCACTGTATTTCAAGCGAAAGCACTATACGGTCACTGGACTTCGGAATATGCTCATTACGGTCACCATATACATTCTCGTGGTGATCATACAGTATGTAGCTCACGATATGTCTCCGTATTTTGTTGAAGACACTGGCGGGCATTGTATTTGATGCGTGCTTTGTATTTTGTTGACGACACTTACGGTCATTGTATTTGAAGAGAAAGCATGATATGGTCACTGGACTTCAGAATAATCTCATCACGGTCACCACATACATTTTGTGGTGCTAACCAAACTGTGGTTGGATGGTTAGGAGGATAGTGGTTTCCCGAGCCCACTAGGGTTAAAGTCCTGGTGCTCGCATTTATCCTGGGTTAATTTCAGTATTTTCCAGCGATGTGCGTTCAATGGGAGGAGACGTTCCACTCAACTACGAGGCACCTATGGTGACTTCATAAAATCTCAAGATCATATGTTGGCTCACTCTCTCGAAGTTGCTCACAAGGGTAGTGTCTGCGTGTGTGTGTGCGCTTATAGCGGTGAGTGCTTGCGCGTATATATGAGTGCTTGCGTCTGTACCGTGTTAAAAAAATACATGTCGTGGTTATACGGTCACTGGCTGACCCATACAACACCGTACTTTGTTGATGACACAATCAATTGACCAGACAAACGTTCCACGTGGCGCAACTAGTGTTGCACCATCGGGGCACGTAACCGTGGGGCCCACCTATCAGCGTGTATATTAAAGAAAGAAATGGTAGTTTGAGTCTGTGCCGTGTTAATAAAGTACATTTTAGGGTGATCATATGGTCACTAGCTCACCATACAGCTCCGTAATTTGTTGATGACACGGTCAATTGACCAGTCAAATGGTCCATATTCAGCAGCGCACATTACCATAGGGCCCACCCATCAACGCGTATATAAAAGACAGAAATGGTAATAAATTAGTGATCGGTGGGGATTCGAAGTCGTGATACCTCTGGTTGGCAGTCACCGGCGGTGGGGGCACGGTGATTGGGCGGTGGCGTGGGGATCGCCAGAGCAAAAGCTCGGTGCGGGGGGCCTAGAGGGATGGCCGGGGCGGGGCAAACCGGCGGTGGGGAGTGGTTTCGAGGCGGGCGGGGCGGCGGGGCAGCGCGGGCCTGCTGAGGGCGGCGCTAGCCGGTGATTCGGCTGGTGGTGGCTGGCGGCTCAGGGGGGTAGAGGTTGAAGATAAACTGCAAGCCCTTGATTTCGTATCCAACGGCTGGAAAATCGACTGACTAGAGATGAAAAAGGCAGTCGACTGACGTGTAGCCTCACCTCGCACGTACACATGCACGCATGCAACACTCGCAAACACACGCATGCATGCAGGCGTGCAACACTGACACGTACACATAATGAACGCATGCACGCATGCAGGCATGCAACACTGACACGTACACATGCACTCACGAACACACGCACGTACGCACACATGCAAGCAACACTGAAACATACACATGCATGCACGCAACACTCGCACGCCTGCATGCACAAAGCACACGATGCAAGACACACGCTCAACCTATACGTGCATGCACCCTTTGTTAAGGACATGGATTGTTACGGGTATTAATCAATCTTATTTGTGATAAGCAGAATATTGATGTTTGCAGCGGTCTTTATGAATCACAACGTATTGAACGGGCTATCAACGTATATATGAAAATTTTGAAATTCTCTTACATTATATAGTAGGCTTATCTACATGAAATAGATGATGTCACACTCAATGAACAATCATCGGTTTATGAAATGCCCGCATCTGCTGCCCTGGACCACCAAAAGTTCCTCTGTCGTATGCTGCCTGCGTTGGGTCACCGTCGGTGCCAAAACCGGCGGATCTCGGGTAGGGGGTCCCGAACTGTGCGTCTAGGCGGATGGTAACAGGAGACAAGGGACACGATGTTTTTACCCAGGTTCGGGCCCTCTCGATGGAGGTAAAACCCTACTCCTGCTTGATTGATATTGATGATATGGGTAGTACAAGAGTGGATCTACCACGAGATCAAGGAGGCTAAACCCTAGAAGCTAGCCTATGGTATGATTGTTGTTCGTCCTATGGACTAAAACCCTCCGGTTTATATAGACACTGGAGAGGGCTAGGGTTACACAGAGTCGGTTATAATGGTAGGAGATCTACATATCCGTATTGCCAAGCTTGCCTTCCACGCCAAGGAAAGTCCCATCCGGACACGCGACGAAGTCTTCAATCTTGTATCTTCATAGTCTTGGAGTCCGGCCAATGATGATAGTTCGGCTATTCGGACACCCCCTAGTCCAGGACTCCCTCAGTAGCCCCTGAACCAGGCTTCAATGACGACGAGTCCGACGCGCATATTGTCTTCGGCATTGCAAGGCGGGTTCCTCCTCCAAATACTTCATAGAAGATTATGAACACCAGGATAGTGTCCAGCTCTGCAAAATAAATTCCACATACCATCGTAGAGAGAATAATATTACATAATTTCAATCTGCTGATGCATTTCGTAGCGTGACATCACGCCACGGCCAAGCCTTTACTCGAATTGTTTTTATCATACCACCTCAGCAGGTTTAGCAAAGCGGTTTCCTTGGCACGTCTTGTCGAAGCAGAGATCGTGTCCCCTTATTCCAGGATTCTCATCAATACGGACGTGGGTAACCCAACCGCGCCATTGATTGCGGTGCTTGGGAGGTAGGCGAGTTTTACTAGGCTGGTGGGGACGCATAGTTTCGTCCGCCCATATATAAGGGGATAAGGATCCACCTTTTCACCTACGCCTTCTTCCTTCTTTGCTTATCCATCTCCACGCACTCGAGCTCCAGCGCCCAAGTCCGCACATCTCACCTCAACCTTCTCCAACCATGTCCGGAGCGGGAGGCAAGTGGATGGACTCCTCCATTACGAAGGGGCACATCAAGAAGCTGCGCGGCGCCGGATATTTGTCCAGCGATATCGCGCACCGACTCCCCGACGAGGGGCAACTCATCCCCACCCCCAGGCCCCATGAGAGGGTGGTATTCCTTCCCCATTTCCTCCGCGGACTGGGCTTCCCACTCCACCCCTTTGTCCGGGGGCTCATGTTCTACTACGGCCTGGATTTCCATGATCTGGCCCTGAATTTCATCCTCAACATCTCGGCGTTTATCGTCGTGTGCGAGGCCTTCCTCTGCATCCAGCCCCACTTCAGCTTGTGGCTCAAGACCTTCAATGTCAAGCCGAAGGTTGTGAAGGGCAGCCAAGCGGAGTGCGGAGGCGCCATGGTGGGCAAGATGCCCAACGTCACTTGGCTCGAGGGCGCCTTCGTGGAAACCATCAAAGGGTGGCAATCGGGGTGGTTCTACATCACCGAGCCGTGCGACCCTGAATGGGTGGCGGTCCCCGAATTCAGATCTGGCATCCCCATGCGGCTCACTTCCTGGAAAGAGAAGGGCCTGCTATGGGGCAGTTTGGAAGAGCTGACCGGACTTCAATCCAGTCTCCAAACCCTGGTGAACAAGAAGCTCAAGCTTGTCAACGTAATCCAGGTCATGCTCATCCGCCGGATTCTCCCCTGCCAACAGTGGGACTTCAATTTTTGGGAGTTTGATCCGGCACAGCACCGGACCTTGAGTGGGCTCTTCGACACTACGTACGGAGAGGCCTGGAAGGTGCTGTTCAAGGGAGCCGAGGCCCCCGCATCCGCTACTGAAGATTGCGGATTCAGCTCGCAGCGTCCAGCTGACGAGGTAAGCCATGTTATCCTTTATGGGACACTTGCTTTTCATAGCTTGACTATATGTGGGATCTGAACTCCCAATACCTTTAACAGGCCTGGCAGGAGACGTTCGGACAGGTTAACTGTCCGGCTCCTCTTCCAGAAGACCTAGCGGACGCCCGTTTGACAGGGCTGCTGGTCCCGGCACCTTATGTAGTGCCGGAGAAGAAGGCCCAGAAGAAGGCCGCGGGAACCCGGAGGAGTTCCCGACGTCAGGTGTTATCGGATTCATAGTCCGATGACTCCGAGGCTGACTCCTCCCACGAGGACGAGGAGGAGAAGAGAGAGGCCTCTCCCCCAGCGGGGGGAGAGAAGAAAAGGAAGGCCTCCCCAATGAGGGAGGCCGAGGGGTCCAAAAAGGGAAAGACCCTTCCCCCGGATTGTTCCGCCAACGCCGGCGACGGCAACGAGGATTGGCCCTCAAGGGCCAAGCCCCTGGCGAGATTGTAAGTATCCGGACTCCTGAATAACTCATAACTTTTCTTTTTGTCGCATGGTGTCTTTCTAACGCCGCATACAACCATGTAGTCCTCCCAAGGATGATCTTCCCGCTTCGTCGAGCGGGTCCTTGGGTACGTCGGATGTGGATAGTACTTCACTTCCGACCGCCTCATCCCCCCGTGATGACGCCGAGGTGGGATCCCAAAAAGGGACCCACCAGGAGGAGGAGGCCCCGGAGGTGCCGCAAGGCAACCTCCCGGACTTTGGACCGGACTCCGCGCCGGAACCTGCAGTGGTTCCGGAGTCCGGCGGGCGGCCCCTTCGTAAGAAGGGCAAGACTGTGACGCCGGCGGCCTCCATCCAGCCAGAGGCGCCGGATAACTTGCTGGAGGCGCTTAACGCCGCTTCCATCAAAGAGGAGCACTGCACTGTCATGAGTGCGGTGATTCGAAAGGTTCAGCTCGCCAAGAGCGGGCTGACCGAAGCCTGCAGCAGCCTTCTAACAGGCTTTTGAGGTAAGAATTTTAAGATATGTAAAATAGTACCGCATAGACAGTAGCCCCTGATGCTCGGTTCGGTGTTCGGAAAGAAAAGCCGGACTGAGGATCTAAAAAGATATACGCAGGAGTCTTAACAAAAATATGTCAATATGGGAATGCAGGCTGCGCTGCTGACCTCTGTCGCACTGACTGCGGAGGTCAATACCTTGAAGCAGAGCCTCGAGCGGTCCGAGAGCAAGCTCGGCCGTGCTAAGAAGCAGCTCGAGGACAAAGAAGGTGAGTAACACCGTATTAAAACTGTACCTTACAGAAAAGGATTTGGTTGCAAGAGGAATGACAAGGATAACGTGGGTACTCCAGGGGCTACGAACAAGGTGGCAACCCTGAAGGAGGCGGTGTCCGCAGCCGAACGCGATGCGGCCGCGGAGCGCGCCGAGCGAGAGAAGCAGGAGGCGTGGGTGGCGGAGGTACGGCAAGAGCTCCAAGCTCTCATGGAAAAACACGAGAGTTTGGAGCGTGACTCGAGGACTCGGGAGTCCGAGCTTGCGTCGGCTCTTGAGAGTGCCAAAGCCGCTAAGGCCGAAGCCCACAAGGCCCTCCAGGAGATCGAGGCATTGAAGAAAATAGCAGCGGGTAAGGCATTCTTCATGCAAAGAAAGCATGTAAAAGTGAATTACCTGTTACTTACCCGAATTCGGAGCTCTCTAGGAGCGTTCGCAGATCTGCCCCGTAGCGTATCCGATGCTGTCGCTTTCTACAGAGCCAAGGAGGGGAGCTCGACGAAGAAGGTGTTCTGGTCTCAGTATGCTGAGGCCGGACATCCGGTGCCCCTTAGCGACCAGCTAAAGCAGCTGGTCGAGCTCCACAAGGTGGCCGAACAGGCCATGAAGGGCCTCCTAGTTCGGCTGTGGCCCAAATAGGCCATGCCTGGGAGCTACTTCGGCCTGGTGCGGCGGCTGGTGGATGCTTGTCCGTGGGTTGAAGTCATCAAGCGCTCCGCCTGCATTGAAGGTGCCCGTCGGGCCCTTGCCCGTGCTAAGGTGCACTGGGGCAAGATGGACGCTGAGAGGCTTGTGACGGACGCGCCACCACCAGGCAAGGAGTATCGCACGCCCGAGATGTATTATAAGGGTGTCCTAAAGGGTGCCCGCATTATTGCGGGTGAGTGCTCCAACGATGTAATATTTGAGTAGACTCGCATTTTGTTATCCTGTGCGCTGAAAACTTTGTTCATATGCGCTAAGCAATGCTTGTTAATTTAAAACATTACCTTCTGTGCGGCCGTTTATCAAATCTGAGAGATGGAAAGTCGTTGGCTTCAGCCCCCATGCCGCGAGTGCTGGGGTGTTCGGGATAAACTTGAGCGCTCTTGTTCCCATTTTTGGGTCCATCTAGGGAGGCACCCAACACGACGAATGAGGCAACCGGACTTATAATGCTTGAACACTCTCACTTAGCCATAGAATTCTATAATTTTAAATTTCGGCGAAGCCCCTAGTGTTCGGAAGGCCGAATTCGGGGCGCTATCCATGCCTGGGCCGGACAAAGCCGGTTCTTCGCTCTAAGCGGCATAAGTCTTTAAGGACTCGAAAAAACCTCTCGAACAGCGACCGGCTCTCGCCCCATCATGATGGTCAGTTTTAGCTTTCTCCACTGAGGTGCTCGCCCAGCTCAACTGGGGCACAATCGCAGTGGTTCTCCCAGCGCTACCTTAGCCGATATAACGGAACATAAGGTACCAAAACATGGGAGCCGGGCAAACCCAACTATTGACCCAAGACATGATTCAGAGCCGATGCATATAATGCTATAAGTTCGGGGTGCCGCACTTGTGAAAGTGTTCGGACTTATCACACCATAATGCGGGGAACTTAAGCCCCTGGTGTATTTAGCCGTACCAAAGTGTACGGATGCAACATGTCATAGATGAACATATGTATAAGAAAGGAATACAGTGGTAGGCAAAAAGCAATGCATTGTTTATTTAAAAGGTACTGCCATGAATGCTAAATGATACAAATAGTGTGATAAGCAAGGGATGGAACTATTTAACATGTCCCCCTCCAGGGGTAGGCTGCGGAATGGTGTATAAAACAGGTATAATGCTCGTAATGGAGACCACATGGATACTCAGCGTGGCCTTTCTTCTTCCCTGGCTGTTGCATCGTGAGTTCGGCAGGTCTACTGCCGGACAGGGCCTCTGGTAAACGGAGTCCTGAGGATAAGAAAAAAAGGGAAAAAAGGATGACACACTTGGGAGCCCTTGGTGTGGTTGAGCCGCACTCTGGGCCTGCCGTGGTCGTGCCCCTCCCCCTATGCCCATGGTATCTTCAGAGCGTAGTTATGTACGCGGAGTACTGGTTTTGCAATTTTGTAAGGGCTGGGGTTGGGGCTGCATTGCTACGCATGCTCGAAACGTGCCAGGTGGTCTTGTTGTAGGTTACTCCGGGCACGCTTGGTGGTGTCCGGTCGCTTAACGGCCGGACTCGAGAATTGCCTTAAGAGGCTGCTCTGCACTTCTGCCGCGAGAGCCGCTGTATGCTCCTCTGTTCGGAGAGAGCGTTCAGTGTTTCCGTTGACCATGATGACTCCTCGAGGGCTTGGCATCTTGAGCTTGAGGTATGCGTAGTGCGGCACCGCGTTGAATTTTGCAAACGCGGTTCGTCCGAGCAGTGCATGATAGCCGCTGCGGAATGGTACTATGTCAAAGATTAACTCCTCGCTCCGGAAGTTATCCGGGGATCCGAAGACCACTTCCAGTGTCACTGAGCCTGTACAATTGGCCTATACACCTGGTATGACGCCTTTGAAGGTCGTCTTTGTAGGTTTAATCCTTGAGGGGTCTATGCCCATCTTGCACACTGTATCCTGGTAAAGCAGGTTCAGGCTGCAGCTGCTGTCCATCAGGACTCTAGTGAGGTGAAACCCATCGACGATTGGGTCTAGGACCAATGCGGCGAACCCGCCATGGCGGATGCTGGTGGGGTGGTCCCTTCGATCAAAAGTGATCGGGCAGGAGGACCATGGATTGAACTTTGGGGCGACTGGCTCCATCGCGTATATGTCCCTGTGTGCACGCTTCAGCTCCCTTTTGGGTATGTGGGTTGCGTATATCATGTTCACCGTCCGCACTTGTGGGGGGAAACCCTTCTGTCCTCTATTGTTCGGCGGCCGGGTCTCTTCCTCGTCATCGCTATGCAGCCCCTTGTCGTTGTTTTCGGCAATTAACTTGCCTGCCTGCTTGAATACCCAACAATCCCTGTTGGTGTGATTAGCTGGCTTTTCGGGGGTGCCATGTATCTGGCACGAGCGGTCGAGTATTCGGTCCAAATTGGACGGACCCGGAGTAGTTCTTTTGAATGGCTTTTTCCGCTGACTGGGTTTGGAGCCTCTGAATCTGGCATTGACTGCCGTATCCTTAGTATTATCGCCGTTAATGTGGCGTTTGTGCTTGTTGCGACACGACCTGCCACTACGGTCCTTGGTATCCGGACTGCCAGAATTTTTGTTGAGGTTGTTACTGCGGGCTAGCCAGTTGTCCTCTCCCGCGTAGAAGTGGGTCATGAGTGATGTGAGGACTGCCATGGATTTCGGCTTTTCCTGTCCTAGGTGCCGGGCAAGCCACTCATCGCGGATGTTATGCTTGAAGGCTGCAAGGGCCTCTGCATCCGGACAGTCGACGATTTGATTTTTCTTGGTTAAGAACCGTGTCCAGAATTGTCTGGCCGATTCGTCTGGCTGCTGAATTATGTGGCTTAGGTCATCAGTGTCTGGTGGTCACACATATGTGCCCTGGAAGTTATCAAGGAATGCGGCTTCCAGGTCCTCCCAACACCCAATTGATTCTGCTGGCAAGCTGTTAAGCCAATGCCAAGCTGGTCCTTTAAGCTTGAGTGGGAGGTATTTGATGGCGTGAAGATCATCACCGCGGGCCATGTGGATATGAAGGAGATAGTCTTCGATCCAAACCGCGGGGTCTGTTGTGCCATCGTAGGATTCAATGTTCACGGGTTTGAACCCTTCGGGGACTTGATGATCCATTACTTCATCTATGAAGCATAGTGGATGTGCGGCGCCTCTATATTGGGCTATATCACGACGCAGCTCAAGCGAGCTTTGTCTACTGTGTTTGGCCCGGCCGGAGTTGTTGTATCCGGCACGACGGTCATCGTCGCACATCGTGGGGCGCCCACGCGATCCATAGATCGATCTTGATTGTCTTGCCTTATCCTCCAATATGTCTCTCAAGTCCGGCGCATTCCCTCATGGCTTTGTACTTTTCGAGCGATGCCGGGGTACGGCTTTAGTGGAGGGCCTAAAGGCCTCTCTGTCGCGGCCACGAGGTGTCCGGTCGGCCGTATTGTGCGCTGGTGATGTGGGTTTATATGCTTCTTCCTCTAATCGGGGTAGCAGCTTGCGTTTGCGGTAGCTTTTGGAGGGGCGTTCGAGTTCGTACTCTTCGGCCGCAAGGACTTCGGTCCATCTGTCGGCTAGCAGATCTTGGTCAGCTCTAAGCTATTGCTGCTTTTTCTTGAGGCTACTTGCCGTGGCCATAAGCCTGCGTTTAAAACGCTCTTGTTCGACGGGATCCTCAGGCATGACAAATCCGTCGTCGTCAAGGCTTGCCTCGTCTCCGGAGGGAGGCATGTAATTGTCGTCCTCTACCTCCTTGTCTGCCGCTCTCTCATGAGGGCTGGCTTCTCCATCCTCCTGTGCTGAATCTTGCTGGAGGGGGTTGTCTTCGGCACTGTCCGGGGTGTTGTTGTCTCTGGTGCCAAAATCTCCATTCTTACTGTGGCAGGATTTAGAGCGGCGCCGCTGACGTCCGCGCTTAGGCTGTTTCTTGGAGGGGTCTTCCTCCGTTGTTCCATCGCCGTTCCCATCCTTTGGGATGTCCACCATGTATATGTCGTATGACGAGGTGGCTTTCCAGTGCCCCGTAGGCGCTGGTTCTTGGTTGTCTCCGGCATCGTCGTCCATACCATCGATGTCTTCGGAGTCGAAGTCTAGCATGTCGGTTAGATCGTCGACAGTGGCTACAAAGTGGGTGGTGGGTGGGCTTTGAATTTCTTCATCGTCTGCATCCCAACCGTCCTGACCGCAGTCCGGCCAGGGTTCTCCTGACAGCGAGAGATACTTTAGCGAGTTAAGGATGTCGCCAAAATGCGAGTGCTGAAAGACGTCCGTAGCGGTGAACTCCATGATCGGCGCCCAATCGGATTTGATTGGTAGCGGCGCGGGAGGTTCGGAGTCCGGTGAGGAGTCCGGCACCTCGGAGTCATGAGGTTCACAACGGACGGGGTCGGTATTCGGCTCCATCGCCGTAGAGGTAGCAGCCCCTGAGGCGGTGTCTAGGCATCCATCCTCGATTGGCGCAGTCGGCTCCGAGTTAAGGGTCGGAGCAGACTCTTGTGCGGCCTCCAGGGCACTGTCCGACGACAGAGCTAGGTCATGCCCATCGTGACAGTGTGGCGCGCTCGGCTGTGGCTCAAATCCGTCGAAGATCAAGTCTCCGCGGATGTCGGCTGTGAAGTTCAAACTTCCAAATCTGACCTGATGGCCAGGGGTGTAGCTTTCGATCTGCTCCAGATGGCCGAGCGAATTGGCCCGTAGTGCAAAGCCGCCGAATACAAAGATCTGTCCGGGGAGAAAAGTCTCACCCTGGACCGCGTTGTTGTTGATGATCGAAGGAGCCATCGGGCCTATGAGCGACGAGACAGAGGAACTCTCAATGAAAGCACCAATGTCGGTGTCAAAACCGGCGGATCTCGGGTAGGGGGTCCCGAACTGTGCGTCTAGGCGGATGGTAACAGGAGACAAGGGACACGATGTTTTTACCCAGGTTCGGGCCCTCTCGACGGAGGTAAAACCCTACTCCTGCTTGATTGATATTGATGATATGGGTAGTACAAGAGTGGATCTACCACGAGATCAAGGAGGCTAAACCCTAGAAGCTAGCCTATGGTATGATTGTTGTTCGCCCTATGGACTAAAACCCTCCTGTTTATATAGACACCGGAGAGGGCTAGGGTTACACAGAGTCGGTTACAATGGTAGGAGATCTACATATCCGTATTGCCAAGCTTGCCTTCCACGCCAAGGAAAGTCCCATCCGGACACGGGATGAAGTCTTCAATCTTGTATCTTCATAGTCTTGGAGTCCGGCCAATGATGATAGTTCTCCTATCCGGACACCCCCTAGTCCAGGACTCCCTCAGTCACTAACATGCAGACCATGTACCCAAAGAGCCCACACGTCAGTGGAAGAACGGCGCGGTGTCGTACGTCAGAGTCGAGGGCGCCACTCGCTGCACGCCCGGCTGAACACGCCTCCTTGCCGCATTCAAATGCCTCCATGAAACCCGTGTGGAAGCCGAGAAACCCACTCTGGACACACGCCCGTTCATGACCGGGCCGGCATTAAATGCAACGTCGGCCGAGCTCCTCCCGTCCATCGTCTATTTAATCTCCTATTTAAACGAGGCCCGACGCCGGCCAAGAATCGCACACCTCCGCCGCTCCCCTGTCTACTCCTTCACCATTTTGTCCACTCTTATAATGGCTTACAAAGAGTAGTTATCCCGCATCCAAGCCGGCTGGGTGGCCCGCCGAGCCCGCCGGATATGAGCTATGCAGCTCGCTGATCCACCTCCCTCCCCTCGCCCGACGGAGCCAGTTGCCGCCCTAACAAGCCGGCGCGTGGTTCAGCAACTCGTCGATCCAGGACAGCTTGACGAGGAGCAGCGCACGGGCGTCGTCGCTGCCGTCCAGGACGCCGCCTCGTACCGCGCCTCCCGTGTCTGCGATTGCGTCTCCCATTTCTGTGGCCGAGACTCCCATGCCGGCGGCGCGCCATGCAAGCAGAGACAAAAACCGGGTGTGCGGAGAGCGACGAGTCGGTGGCCAGCGCCTCCGCATCCACTGCCATCATCAAGGAGAAGTAGAACACGGGAGACCACTGCCGCTTGGGCCCCATGAAGGCCACCGCGGAGGCAACGCCGGTGTACATAGCAGGTGTCTTGCCGGATCCTTTTGTTGTGAGGACCTTCGTCGACCCCACATGGGCTCCACGGAAGGGAGAAGCCCCCTTCCACCTTCATCTTGGGCATCAGCCAACGATATCAGGTGGGCAGTGGGGAAGCAAGCCGTCCTTTGGGCTGAAACATATACCTCCAGGGCTCCCGATAGTCCGGTGATCGTGCTGTCGGACATGAGGAACACAAATGGATCGGCGAGCGACCATTTAGGCCAAGTATTGTATACCTTTGTTGTCAAGAACTAGCACCGCTTAGTTGATTTGAATGTAATGAAATCTGCCATGTTTGTATGAAAATCTGGTATTTTATATGAATTCCTTCATTGTTTATATGAAATATCGCCGTGTTTGCATGAATTTTGTTCGGTTGGTTGAGTTGCTATCAGGATGTGTGTGGCGACGGTTGGATGGTGTAATTTGCGGGTCGCGGGTTGGTCTGCGGCCGGCTCGGGCGGCGTGGTGGGACAAAAAAGCACAACTCGTGCGAGCTCGTCCCGACGTGCGCTCTGGAGGATGCATGAGCACCCGAGCCATTCCTTGTTCATCGGTGGCAAAGGCATCGGTGGACAAAGGGTCGCCAATATTTTGGTTACCCCGGGCAAGATCCAAACAGCCCCTCCCAGAACATTCAAATCCCTAGTTCGCCATGAAATTTTGCCATGTGTTGTTTTCATGACTAGCAAGATGCCCGTGCATTTTACGGAACATCAAGATGCATTTTTTTACAAAACACCTATTGTGATTGACCCATCAGGAGTAATCCCATGTCTAAAAACTAATGATATCTCGAGAATTTTATCAGAAAAATGGTATCTCGAGAATTTCATCAAAAAAGTGATATCTCGAGAAAGATGGGAGATAAGGTGAGAAGTGAGGCGTGGTGGTGACTAGTGTTCGGACTGGGCCGAGGCATGGGGATGGATGGCACATTATGTCTAGGTTTGTATCTCTCTCACACACACCCACGTAGGTGAGGGACATGCACAAAGAAAAGAGGTGCACGCACGGCGCATGTACTCCCGTCTCTTTCCCAACATCACCCGCGCGGGTACACGATGGAACTCACACTAAAAAAATACACTTCGTGTTTGTCACAGTAGGTCACGTTTTCTGTCATGCATGTACATCCATGACGATTTTATGACAGAATCAAGATAGTCATACCTGTGTTGTCGTAGAAGTGTTCAATGACATTACCAAAATTATCATCACGGAAGTGTCCACTTCCATGACGATAAATGGCGCGTCATGAAAGTGCTTTCGTCAAGGGTGATCGGCACGTGGCATCCACCATAATGGGTCGTCGTGAAGCTATCGGGTCCGATTTTGGATCCGATAACCCGTTAACAGCGCGGACCAATGAGGATTTTCCACATGTAAAATTCTCATTGGCCGGAGGCACACGTGTTGGCTCACCGTTGGGACAGATGTCATCCACTCATTGGACAGAAGGCGCCTATGAAAGGTCGACACGTGGCACGGCCCAATAGTGGCCCATTCCGGTGAAAAAGGCCGGCCCAGTATAAATTAGCAGGCCGACCCATATAAGGCCTACTTGTGTCAGGTCCATTTAAGCCCACGGCCCATATGAGATGTGCCAATTCGGCCCGTCAACGGCCCATCAAAGATTTGACACCATTGCAGCCCATCGTCAGTTCGAGCCCGTTAATAGTCCGCTATATATTTGGGCTCAATATCGACCCGATGTGATTTCGTCCTGTTAACGACCCATTCAAGGGATGGGCAAATTTTCAGGATGTACATCTTTCGTCCTTTTAGCGACCCATTTAAGTGTTGGGCCAATTTCGGGCCAGGTGTGTCTTTTAGCCTATTGACGGCCCATAAATGAGTTGGGCCATTTGTAGTCGGACCTGAGTTCTGGCCTTTTAGTGACCCATTTAAGTGTTGGGCCAATTCCCAGCCTAGTGTGTCTTTCAGCCTGTTGACGGCCCATAAATGAGTTGGGCCATTTGTAGTCAGACCTGAGTTTTGGCCTTTTAGTGACCCATTTAAGTGTTGGGCCAATTCCTGGCCCGGTGTGTCTTTCAGCCTGTTGACGACCCATAAATGAGTTGGGCCATTTGTAGTCGCACCTGAGTTTTGGCCTTTTAATGGCTCATGCTCTTCATGGTCCAATACCAGCCTGGTTTCTTTTTCGGCCTGCTAAAGGCCCACAAGACAGTTGGGCCATTTACAGTATGACCTGACTTTTGGCCTCGTAGCGGCCCATGCTCTTCATGGTCCAGTACGAGCCCGCTATCTCTTTCGTCCTACTAAAGGCCCACAGTATAGTTGGGCCATATGTAGCCCGACCTTAGTAACGGCCTATTAACGGCCCGTGAAATCAAATGGGCCCACCTGTTGCCCGCTTTGATGTCGGCATGTTAACGAACCGAGAGGTAAGAGGGCCGACCATTAACTTTCGGCCTGGTAACGACCCATTAAATTAACGGGCCCACTAAAGTCCGTACATGTCTTTAGGCCCAATTAGATAATTTGAGCCCATTACGACAAGCAATTATGCACAGGACCAAAACCGATCAAGCAAAGGTATGGCATACCGGGAAAAACGTTGCACATCCAGCATATATTACAGGAAATTAAATCCACCAGGCAATCAAAGATTGATGCCAATGCAAATAAATGAACAGAACCTAATGATCTACAACGTCACAATGTGCAACCTCAGCGCGGATGATGCCCATAAGCATGTGGGCAAGTTCTTGCTGCTTTGCTACACTGTCTCTGAAAACATTGATCAGTTGTTGTTGCGCATGAATGTGCACCTCTGATTCCTCCACCATTTCCATCATTGCTTCAGCCATTAATTGGTTCACAAACATACATTTTTTCCGTTGCATTTGAGACAGAGGAAACTGAACAGATTCAGATGGCGATTTTGGCAGGCTTGTATTATTGATAGTGGAGAGTGTCTCGCCGCTGCATCATAACATAAATTAGGAGGGAACCGAACAGATTAATCATGAGTTATTGCCATATTACCTGGCCTAGATTTATTGGAAAGAAACAATGGGGTTGCTTTGCTGTTTTCAGAGTTTGCCTTCTTATCTTCAGTAGCCTGCACCAAATTAACACACTAGCATTGCTATCATTGCCCAGGTCAGATAATAGTAAAGCAACATTGACACAACGAACGTTTGGGAAACTAGCCTACACCAAATTAACACAATATGGCACAGCTATCATTAGCCAGGTAAGGTAATATGAAAGCAACATTGACAAAATGAATGAATGGGCAACCAGAGCAGCACTACAATTCAGTAACGTGCATGATATGAGATAGTACACTCATGCAGCTCGGTATGTAAAACTACCAAGCAGTTTTCCTCAACATCGGCGCCTTTAACATTTTGCCACAATTAATTTTAGATCAGATAAAGGTTGGATTCATGCCGATTAACAAAATACATGCTGATGTAAAAATATAGTGATATACAATAGGTACTTACATCAGCATTGGAGCACAGAGAATTCCCGCAAGATATTTTCCTCGAATACGATCCCAATGGAGGAAGTCTTCTATCGTTTAACCTTATTTTCTCAAAGAGAGATGGGTAAGAAACATGTAGAAAATATGATCAGAATGATATAAGATTTCATGATGCGAGGATACGCACACGCTTCTTAGAATGGAGTTGACATATTTTTGTTGGACTCAAGTGGACTAGTTCTTTGGCCACTGGAATCAGCTTATTATTAGTGGGAGTTGGGTTTCTCTGTGCTGGAGCAGTATCTTTGAAAACTGGAGTTGGTTTATTATCTCCTGGCATTTGGATCTTTTGCAAAGACATGGTTTGTAACCCTTCAGATTCTAACATAGCCGTCTTCCCCTTGCGTGCCTTATATAGAAGAATGGTGCTTCAGTTATAAAACATGCTATAGCAGAGATGGAATAGGTACTGAAGAATAGAATGGCATGACATATTGACATGTATTCCCTCCATCCAGAAATAAATGGATGGGTCTAACTGTATTTCAGTTCTAGATACATCCAGTTTTATCCATTTCTGTGACATGTAATCCGGACGAAGGGAGTATGATGTAAGAGCTAGGGATATGACAGGACAACAGTGTAAAAAACACTACTTGAATGTAAAATTGTATGCTAGTGGAATACATACAGAAAAACACTAAGGCAACATATGCATGTATGATTGGGAAACTAAGATGGCATTGCAAGAGACCACTAGAACAACACTTCAATGTAAAAAAAAGAACATGGTATGGTAGACAAATGAAGTGCATACTGATGAATAACAATGCATAAGATATTCAGAAGCATGATGTCCAAACTAAGCAGATGGCATTGCGATAGAGTAGAATGACAGTACTTGAATTTGAAAACACGTTGTCATGAATGGAATAGATACTGAAAAATAGGAAGGCATGCCATATTTACATGCATGATCAGCAGGCTAAGCACAAGGCATTGCAACAGAGTAGATGCACTCCAGGACATTATATGCATGTTGTACCCATATCAAGGGCCAAGTAAGAGCAAGGACCTTGTGGGGTGAATAGGATTCATCATCTTTCTGCAAGTCTTGTGAAGAACTGCCTTTACATGTTCCATCATATTGGGTATCATTGACGTCAAGTCTGTTGGCCGTTACATTGCTCCGTGAGGTTCTTGTGGATAAATATATGTGTGCAATTATATCTGACATGCATGGAAGATGACTAGTAGTTAGATTTATGTAATGAGTGCCTGTAGGAGATGACATAAATAGTAGGGATGGGGTTAACTAGCAGCAACAAGTCTCAAAAATTAAAGGGAGAACACAGATGAAAGCTACAGAATATGTATCGTTTGTACTCGAGATTAACTAGATAGCACACAAAAGTATTAAAGAACAACATAGGTAATACTAGAAGTGGTATAATACTATAGTCACCAGCCTATGGGATAGCATTGGCTGATGGATGATAACTATGGAACAACGTTACCTAAAGAACAAGTCTCTTAGCTGAAATATGGAAGAGCGTTAACTACTGAACAAGATCCATAAGAGATCATCATGAATATACAGTGAAATGTGATAATCTATTTTCCATTCTTATATGAATAAAAAAGCCATAAATGTTGCACACAAGTAACATGAGGGTACAACCTATCTGGCTGCCATCCATAGGAGTGAGCATCATGTGCTGACTTGTCGATGGCCCTGCAGTTGTTGTGGTTGTCCATGTCGGGCACGCGCATTCGATGCAGCGAACTATTGAGTGGGGACTATAGCTCTTGTTGGAGCAGTTGCGGTGAGTCGGAAGACGGTGTGGCTGGAGATGCAAAAAATACATAATGTTAAGAACGACACATCTCTTTGATCTGAAGAAATATCCTAAGAGATCAACAGCAAGGCCGAGAGTGGTCACACATATAACACCCGGATGATTAAGCAACAGTGATCACCTCGGTTACTGTGGCTAACCTCACGTTGATTCGAACCCGGTCTACAAATAAATTCAAAACAAAACCAAAGATAAAAGGTTTCAAAAACTAAAACTAAAATGTTCGGGGGTTGTCTAAAATAGCAAACCTAATTATGGTGGGGTGCACAAAATTTTGTAAAATGTTTTGGCATTTTAATTAATCTAAAACAGAAAGTAAGAAAAGGGAAAAATACAAAAAAAAAGAAAAAATAAAACAAAAGAGGTGGGGGGAAGGAACCCCCACTGGCCCATCTGGGCCAGCCCTTCCCCACCTGGCCCAGCCAGCCCCCCGAACCCCCCCACCTGGCCCCCTCACCCCTGGCCCAGCCCCCTACCCTGGGCCGGCCC
>NC_057813.1:382528242-382536925 GCF_018294505.1 Triticum aestivum
AAAATAATAATAATAAAAATAATAAAAAAAATAATAAATAATAAAATAAATAAAACAATAAATATAATTAATAAAATTAAAATGATTTAATAAAATTATTAATTAATTAATTAATTAATTAAGTTAATTAATCTGGTTTAATTAAATTAATTAACTAGTTAAGTTTAATTAAACTATAATTAGATTAACCTAAACCCTAATTAATTTAAATAGAGAATGACAGGTGGGTCCCACTGGACCCACATGTCAGGGTTGACTCAGTCAACCCCTGTTGACTGCTGACGTCAGCATGACATCATGCTGACGTCATAAATACATTTTTTCGAATTAATTAAATAAATAATTAAATTCCAAAATTTATTAAAATCTTTTAAAAATCATATCTTTTAATCCGTAACTCGGATTAAAATATTTTCAACATGAAAATTGCTCAGAACGACGAGACGATTCCGGATACGCAGTCCGTTCATCCACCACACCCCCCTAACCTATCGAACCCGCAACTTTCCCCCTCCGGCTCCTCGGCCCGAAAACGCGAAACACCGGGAATACTTCCCGGATGTTTCCCCCCTTAACCGGTACCACCTCATACCACGTTAGGGCACGCCTAGCATCGCTTCTTGACATGTCATGCATCGATATGCATCTGTTTACTTGGTATTCATTGTTTCTTCCCCCTCTTCTCTCCGGTAGAATACGAGACCGACGTTGCTGCTGCCCAGTTCATCTACGGAGTTGACGACCCCTCTCTCTTGCCAGAGCAACCAGGCAAGCCCCCCCCCCTTGATCACCAGATATCGCCTATTCTTCTCTATACTGCTTGCATTAGAGTAGTGTAGCATGTTACTGCTTTCCGTTGATCCTATTCTGATGCATAGCCTGACATTGTTGCTACACCTGTTGATACCTTACCTGCAATTCTAAATGCTTAGTATAGGATGCTAGTTTATCATCATTGGCCCTACATTCTTGTCAGTCTGCCTTGCTATACTATTGGGCCGTGATCACCTGGGAGGTGATCACGGGTATATACTATACCTACTACATACTACACAGATGGTGACTAAAGTCGGGTCAGCTCGAAGAGTACCCGCGAGTGATTCACGGATTGGGGGCTGAAAGGACCTTTGTCCCGACGGCCCTCTGTGTGGATCTTTGTGGCGGAGCGACAGGGCAGGTTGAGACCACCTAGGAGACAGGTGGGCCTGGCCCTGTTCGGCGTTCGCGGATACTTAACACGATTAACGAGATCTTGGTATTTGATCTGAGTCTGGCTACGAGCCTATACGCACTAACCATCTACGTGGGAGTAGTTATGGGTATCCCGACGTCGTGGTATCAGCCGAAGCACTTCAGACGTCAGCGACGGAGCGGCGCGCACCGAATTGGACTGGAACGCCACTAGGCTAGGTCTGCTTTCGGCCGCCCTCGCAACGTGCAGGTGTGCTCAGGGCGATGGGCCCAGACCCCTGCGCGCTTGGGTTTAGACCGGCGTGCTGGCCTCTCTGTTTTGCCTAGGTGGGGCTGCGACGTGTTGATCTTCCGAGGCCGGGCATGACCCAGGAAAGTGTGTCCGGCCAAATGGGATCGAGCGTGTTGGGTTATGTGGTGCACCCCTGCAGGGAAGTTTAATCTATTCGAATAGCCGTGATCTTCGGTAACAGGACGACTTGGAGTTGTACCTTGACCTTATGACAACTAGAACCGGATACTTAATAAAACACACCCTTCCAAGTGCCAGATACAACCGGTGGTCGCTCTACCTCAGGGATATGAGGAGGGGATCGCCGGGTAGGATTATGCTATGAGATGTTACTTGGAGATGCTACTTGGAGGACGTCGACCTACCCTCTTCTGCCTGTTGCAAGACGAAGGTGACCAGAAGCGTAGTCTTCGATAAGACTAGCTATCCCCCTCTTATTCTAGCATTCTGCAGTTCAGTCCACTGATATGGCCTCCTTACACATATACCCATGCATATGTAGTGTAGTTCCTTGCTTGCGAGTACTTTGGATGAGTACTCACGGTTGCTTTCTCCTCCCTTTTCCCCTTCCTCTCTTCCTGGTTGTCGCAACCAGATGCTGGAGTCCAGGAGCCAGACGCCACCGTCGACGACGACCCCTACTACACCGGAGGTGCCTACTACTACGTGTTGCCCGCTGACGACGACCTGGAGTAGTTTAGGAGGATCCCAGGCAGGAGGCCTGCGCCTCTTTCGATCTGTATCCCAGTTTGTGCTAGCCTTCTTAAGGCAAACTTGTTTAACTTATGTCTGTACTCAGATATTGTTGCTTCCGCTGACTCGTCTATGATCGAGCACTTGTATTCGAGCCCTCGAGGCCACTGGCTTGTATTATGATGCTTGTATGACTTATTTTATTTGTAGAGTTGTGTTGTGATATCTTCCCGTGAGTCCCTGATCTTGATCGTACACATTTGCGTGCATGATTAGTGTACGATTGAATCGGGGGCATCACAAGTTGGTATCAGAGCCGACTGCCTGTAGGAATCCCCCTTCCACACTCCTTGGCCGAAGTCGAGTCTAGACATTACAAAAACTTTTACTAACTTGGCTGTGTGCCTTACGGGCCCACGTCGCCATCGGGTGGTACTAGGATCTTTTACTCCTCGACCTTTACTCTGGGACTCTGAACTCTTTTCTACTCGGGTTAAACGAATTTACTAACTCTAACATTAGGATCCCGTTACCACGTTCACCCCGAAGTTGGATAAGCCATAGTTTTTCTGTAGGGTAGCATTTTGAATAGTGCCCATGTTGTCATTTGACTCCATTGAAACATCTTTGTTTTCAGATGGAACCCGCGAGGCAGGTCGTGCGCCACACTGCGGCCATTGGTGCCTCAGGATCACCTGCTGTGCTAGCTGATATGATGACCTATCTGGGTTATCGCTGGCACCCTGAGTACACCGTCTACGAGGAGTACCAGGACTTTAACCAGGAGCAGTACCGTGCCATCGTCCACCTCTACACTCGGGAGTATGAGTCCACTACCGTGCTGCACACCGCTCATGGTGTTGGAGTGACCATCGAGATGGCAGTCCACGATGCGGCTCATGCTGCTCTGACACGTCTTCGTGGAGAGTACCAGGCATTGGACACTTCCCCTTTCAGGCACATTCCTATCGCATCTGACGTTGGTGCGGAGGGATACTACACTGCCGCCTACTCCACCGTCACCCGAGAGCCGTTCCACCATCAGCGCCTGGTTCTGCATGCTGATGGGCTGGACCGAGCTAACAGAGCTCTTCGCCACGAGTTGTACACCACTCGTCAGCACCTTTACAGGGCTCTGACGCGGTTGCACCCCTTTGTCCGGTCTGGACAGCTGCCGCGTTCTGCGATCTACCCAGCCAGGACCGTGATGCCCCACGGTGTCGGATGGCCAGAGGTGGGAGGCTACTCCCCCGCACTTGGTCCTCTTCTGCCACCTGAGCGTCGGGTTCTACACCAGAGTATCCGCGGCCCCCAGGCCACTGACGTGGAGGACTATCCGTTGCCTCACTACCAGCTGTCAGGTTACAGCTACCTTCACAGTACCTCTTGGGACTGATGTAGTCTTGCTCATTAGTCTTAGATGCACTCGCGAGCCTGCGTGCCGCCTATGATGACTTAGTCTATGTACGGAACTCTGTGTACTGAACTCTATGTCCGGCCCCTTTTGTAAGTTATGCCGACTATCTATGTGGTATCTGTCGTGCTCCTTTCATTATGCATGTTTCATCATGAATGACTCTTGTCTATGCAAATTCTCAATACTGAACTACCCCTGTTATATATTAGCAGGATGGTTAGACCAGCTGGTCGTGGTCGTGGTGGCAACTTCCCACCACCGCCTGAGTACATGGCTGGTATGATCCAACAGCTTGAGATGAATCGCCAGTTCATGGAAAACGTGATGGCTCAGTTTCCTCGCCCCAATATGAACCAGCATCCAAACACAACAACTCTGCAGGATTTCATACGCCTCAACCCAAGTGTGTACCGCAGCTCAACCCAGCCGCTGGATGCTGATGACTGGCTCCGTGACATCACCTATGAAATGGAGTCTGCTGTTGTGGCCCCTGCCAGCTATGTCACTTTTGCTTCCTTCTTCCTGAAGGGACCCGCAGCTCAATGGTGGGACAGCCATAGGCGTACTCTGCCAGTTGGGACAATCATCTCCTGGCCAGACTTTCAGGCTGCCTTCCGTGCCCGCTTCATTCCTCAGGGAATCATGGACAGGAAGAAGCGTGAGTTTCGCAACCTCACCCAAGGCAACAAGACTGTTGAAGCTTATCAGCGGGAGTTTCTGGACTTGTCTCGCTATGCTGAAGAGGACATTGCAACTGATGCTCGCAGACAGGAGAAGTTCCGTGAAGGCCTTCAAGCTGACATCAATCTCACACTTCTAGTGCATGACTTTGCCGATTTCGCCACCTTGGTGAACAAGGCCATCAATGTCGAGACTGGTCTGCAAGAACACCAGAGCTCTCAAAGGCGCAACCGTGACACGGGCTCATCTTCGGGCCCGCCCTCGCAGAAGCGTAAGATATGGATCCCGGACAGCATGTACCGTCCAAATGCACCAGCCCCAAGGCAGTCTTATGCTGCACCTCGTCTGCCGGCTGCTCCAACTAGGCAGCCGAGGCTTCCAGCTCCACCACCCCAAGCTCCTGTTCCTACCCCCGAGAATGGGTTGTGCTTCAGGTGCGGACAACCAGGGCACCGTGCTAGGGAATGCAACCAGAGACAGAATCAACTGACCCTTCCAGCAACTGGCCGTGGGAACAACCAGGCCCGCAACAATAATGCCAAGTCTTATGGCCGTATTCATGCCAACCACATTGATCTGAATGAAGCTCAAGACCAGCCTGCTACTGTGATGGGTACACTCCTCGTAAATTCAGTACCAGCATCTGTTTTATTTGATACAGGAGCATCGCATTCATTCATGTCAGAAGATTTTGCATTCATGCATGGCATTAAAAGTGAAGACATGAACGCTTCTCTATTAGTGCACACCCCTGCGGGCCAATGTCGAACCTCCATGATTTGCAACGACGTCCCTGTAGAAATTGAAGGACTGGAATTCCTTGTCTCTCCCATCGTACTGAAGTCCTGTAGCATTGATCTCATTCTGGGAATGGATTGGTTAAAGGCGCATACCGCTTCTATCGTTTGCGCCACCAAGACCGTCCATCTGCTACACCCTTCTGATGAAATAATTAGCTACGATGCTCATCTGGTTCGGAATGCCGAGGCCAGACTTTATGCCTTAAACGCATTGAACGCTACACCACTTGAGGGCATTGAAAACATTCCCGTCGTGCGTGAATTCCTAGACGTCTTTCCTGAAGAACTCCCAGGGATTCCCCCCGCTAGAGCTGTCGAATTCGTCATCGACTTGAAACCAGGCACCACTCCTATAGCCAAGCGACCCTACAAGATGCCGCCGCATGAACTCCTTGAGCTTAAGGAGGAAATCGATAATTCTCTTCGAAGTGGTTTCATTCGCCCAAGTTGCTCTCCTTGGGGAGCACCTTCTCTCTTTGTCAAGAAGAAAGATGGGACAAACCGATTGGTCCAAGACTACCGTCCTATAAATCAAGCTACCATTCAGAATAAGTATCCTCTTCCTCGGATCAATGATCTGTATGATCAATTGGCTGGATCATCAGTGTTCTCTAAACTCGACTTGAGGTTGGGTTACCACCAGATCCGTGTTCGTGAGGAAGATATCCCCAAGACCGCCTTTGTGACTCGTTATGGTTCATACGAGTACACCGTCATGTCTTTCGGCTTAACCAATGCTCCAGCCACCTTCTCTCGCCTGATGAACTATATATTCATGGATTACCTCAACAAGTTCGTCGTGGTTTATCTGGATGATATTCTGGTATTTTCCAAGAACGAAGAAGAACATGCTGAACATCTTCGCCTCGTGCTGGAAAAGCTACGAGAGCATCAACTTTATGCCAAGTTCTCCAAATGTGAATTCTGGCTTCCCGAAGTAACCTATCTCGGGCATGTCATCTCTAAGGATGGTATTGCCGTCAACCCTGAACGAGTTCAGGCTATTCTCGATTGGACTCCTCCGAAGAACGTTAAGCAAATCAGAAGTTTTCTCGGTCTCGCCAGCTACTGCCGTCGATTCGTCGAGAACTTCTCCAAGATTGCCAGGCCTCTGACTAACCTATTGCATAAGGGCGTCAAGTTCCAATGGACAGATAAATGTCAGGAAAGTTTCCAAGCACTCAAGGACAAGTTAACTTCTGCCCCAGTACTAGCTCCTCCTGATACTAAGAAGGACTTCGTCATTTACTGCGACGCTTCCCGTCAAGGACTAGGCTGTGTCCTAATGCAAGAGCGCAAAGTGGTTGCTTATGCCTCACGTCAATTGCGCCCTCACGAAGAGAACTACCCAGTTCACGACCTCGAACTTGCTGCTGTCATTCATGCACTAAAACAGTGGCGACATTACCTACTCGGTAATCGTTGCGAGATCTTCACTGACCACCAAAGTCTGAAGTATATATTTACTCAGCCAGACCTGAACCTCCGTCAGCAGAGATGGATGGAGACTGTTGCAGACTTTGATTTGGGTATTTCCTATACCCCAGGCAAGGCTAATGTAATGGCTGATGCCTTGAGCCGCAAGTCTTACTGCAACCACCTCCAGGTTCACAAAGTCCAGCCCTCACTTGTTGAAGAATTCAGAAAGCTAAACCTCCATATTGTTCCTCCGGGTGCACTCGCTCCCCCTCCCCCGGAGTTCCGCAAGATGAATCTCCGTGTTGTTTCCCAGGGTTCCCTCTATACCCTGGCTGTTGAACCCGATCTCGTGGGCACCATAAAGACAATGCAGGGATTTGACTCTGAAGTCTACAAGATTAAGCAAGACCTCAAAGAAGGAGGTTCCTCGTCCTTCACTATTGCTGATGATGGCGCCTTGTACTTCAAAGGCCGCCTAGTGGTGCCGTGTAAGAAGGAAAACCTGAATATGACCCAGGAGGTTATGAAAGAAGCTCATGATACGCCTCTTTGTATCCATCCTGGTAGTACGAAGATGTATCAAGACATCCGCCAGAGATTCTGGTGGTCTAACATGAAGCAAGACATTGCTCGTTATGTTGCTGAATGTGACGTTTGCCGTCGTATCAAAGCAGAACATCAAAGGCCTGCTGGAACTCTACAACCTATATCTATTCCTGAATGGAAATGGGACCATGTTGAAATGGACTTCGTCACTGGATTCCCCAAATCGCAGAAAGGCAATGATGCTATTCTTGTCGTCATTGACCGACTTTCTAAGGTTGCACATTTTCTGGCGGTCAAAGAAACGATCACTGCTAGTCAGCTTGCAACCCTCTACATGACCAGAATTGTTTCGCTTCACGGTATTCCACTGGTTATCAGTTCAGACCGTGGCAGTTTATTCACTTCAAGATTCTGGGCAAGTTTCCAAGAAGCTATGGGCACTCATCTGTCTTTCAGCACTGCTTTTCATCCTCAGTCACAAGGGCAAGTTGAACGTGTCAACCAAGTTCTCGAAGACATGCTTCGAGCTTGTGTTATTTCCTTCGGCAAGAAATGGGAGGAATCTCTTCCGTATGCTGAGTTCTCTTATAATAATAGCTACCAAGCTAGTCTGAAGATGGCCCCCTTCGAAGTGTTATATGGACGAAAGTGCCGAACCCCTCTGAACTGGTCAGAAACTGGGGAACGTCCACTCTTCGGTCCGGATATTATCCAACATGCCGAAGAACAAGTCCGCATTATTCGCGAGAATCTCAAGACTGCTCAGTCACGTCAGAAGAGTCAGTATGACCGTCATCATAAAGACATGGTCTATCAACCTGGCGAAAAGGCCTATCTTCGCGTTACACCAATGAAGGGTGCTCACCGCTTCGGGATCAAGGGCAAGCTAGCTCCTCGCTATATTGGCCCATTCACTATTCTCGAGAGGCGTGGAAAAGTGGCATATCAACTGGAGCTTCCGTCGAACCTTTCTCAGGTTCACGATGTGTTCCATGTGTCACAACTCCGCCGTTGCTTCAAGGACCCAATCCGAGCTGTGGATCATGAAGTGCTCGAATTGCAACAGGACCTCTCCTATAAAGAGCAACCGGTCCGCATTCTCGACCAAGCTGAACGCCGCACACGCCAGAAGGCGATCAAGTTCCTCAAGGTCCAGTGGTCGAATCACTCTGAAGACGAAGCCACTTGGGAACGCGAGGATCGTCTGCGTGATGAATACCCCGCACTGTTTCCTTCTACCTCCTAAATCTCGGGACGAGATTTCTTGTAGTGGAGGAGATTTGTAACACCCGGATGATTAAGCAACAGTGATCACCTCGGTTACTGTGGCTAACCTCACGTTGATTCGAACCCGGTCTACAAATAAATTCAAAACAAAACCAAAGATAAAAGGTTTCAAAAACTAAAACTAAAATGTTCGGGGGTTGTCTAAAATAGCAAACCTAATTATGGTGGGGTGCACAAAATTTTGTAAAATGTTTTGGCATTTTAATTAATCTAAAACAGAAAGTAAGAAAAGGGAAAAATACAAAAAAAAGAAAAAAGAAAACAAAAGAGGTGGGGGGAAGGAACCCCCACTGGCCCATCTGGGCCAGCCCTTCCCCACCTGGCCCAGCCAGCCCCCCCGAACCCCCCCACCTGGCC